>NC_085140.1:458973645-459022726 GCF_024139115.2 Armigeres subalbatus | reverse complement strand
CTAGAAGTTACGTATTGCCATTTATATGGCTCTCATTCTAAAGTACTATTCCATGGTAAATTCAACAGTGCCTCTGTACCACTTCGACCACGGAATGTTTTGACGCCTTTCTTGCCGCCATTCTTTCACGTCCAGCGCGGAACGAAAATTAGTCTTTTATTGTTGTTCAAGTTTTCACATTTTTCGTTTCATTACATTAAATATTTTGATAAGGTTTTTGTATCACATAATGAGAAGAACATTAATCTTAATTCTAATTGCATAAATATTATTGGTAACAGCCATCACAAACTCCTGAGTGATCTGTCGATGCTAAGGACACCGAGAGGGTTCCTAGATCGAGTTACACATTCTTATCTCCGCTAGTTCTGCGTTGTCCCTTTCACCATATTCCGCGCCAGATTCTGGCTCACAAATTGTGAAGAATATTGACGTAAGAAAAGCGACGGAGAATGGAATGAATTTGAAGACTCAAAATAAGCTAGCTATGCTAACCAGAAAATCAGTGTTCTTATCTTCATGTCACTTGCTGTTATTTATAATTAAAATTAACATTCGTAACTTTTGCACAAGTAGTGAGGGGAAAAATGACAACAGTGGAGAACAGACTGTAAATAAATATGCTTGATTAAGTAAATGCGGTTTGATCTTTTTATTCACGATATACCGAATCACAATAAAACCCTAATGAAAGAATCAGAACATGTTCATATCTTATTTTCAAATTCACGTACGCATAGTAGAAACACAGACAAACAGACGTAACACTAGAGAAATTACCATCGACCATGACTTAAACGATCTTTTTGAATATGATTGATTGCGTGTTTCAAACCAGAGGCGCTAGCGTCGTATTCCTTCGAGTTTGACATTTCACTCAGCGCCTTATGGTGACAATGTTATGTAAAACATTGTTTCGTGTAACATGCTCGCAAGATGGTGGTAGAGAGTTGGATGAATTTTCAAAAAATGTTCTAGCTGTTACGTCTGTTTGTCTGTAAGCAATGATAAGAAGATATGGTAAAACGCCAGGACTATCGCTCAAGAAAGCACAGTAAATTTACCGCGCTTTATAGTTATTTCTGAAAACTATTTGCGTTCTACCGAAATCAAATGGTAAAATGTATTTACTGTTACCTTCGGATATGGTAGCGTTACCATATACCATTTTCTTCCAGAGTTCAGCTCAAACCTCTGAAATAATCCGTGTTTCAATGAAACTGCAATATTCGCGATTGTAGTGATGTTCTCGAAAACCTCCTCAATCGCAATTTATGATGGTTTCCTGATTTGGCGCACAATGCCAGCTAGCACTCAACTCTGTTTATGGCGACTGAGCGTTTTAAGAATAGACGATACGTTTAGGTGCGTCTTGACAGTTTTGCCATAGGAAAGCGTCAAAACGCACGCAAACGTATCCATTCTGACTCCGTCTTTACTTTCTCGTTATTTGCGGATCGCGGAGTGTTTGTGTAGATTGCAAAACATTTTGATAAATTCGTATTAAATTTCGATTAATGCCTTCGCAAACTAGTTAAATTGTTCAGCAACAAGTGCATCATATTGTTAAGAAAGAAGTGAAGTGAAGTGTACGATTTGTTGGAAAAATTGATTCGAAAATTCGCCGGAACTGACATGAAAATTTTGCAACCAGCCTGGGTTCATCACGATGGTAAAGTATTCAACGAAGGTAGGGTAGATGTATCAGAGATCGCAGTTCTCAGCTTGCTCAGGTCTAAATCCATTTTTATTTTGTTATTGCGGGTATATTAAATTTGTGTTCGATACCTGATGGTTACATTTGTATGCTTTTTTCTTGTCAGGTCAAATATTCGATTAAAATTTACAACAGATGATTCGTTTGAAAGCCTTTAAGTATGATATCATGTTAATGGTCCCAATATGTTCGCTATAAATTGTAAACCGCAAAATATAATTATGATACTGTGCTTCTCCCAGCTTATTATTAAAGTTCGATTTAATGAGGATTTACTTTAAAAGGCAATATTTTCCATCGATATCCATCCTGGTGGCGAAAATTTGCTACAGGTGGGCAGGAAATGATTCCGGCCGGTCGTGATCTGGAACCTGATACCGGTGATCAGCGGGAAGTGTGAGAAAAACAAGAATACCTGCGGATGCTTTGTCAGATGGACAACCACCTGGCGTGCGTGAACTGTGCCGATGGAGTGGCAGGAACCATGTTGGCATCATGCGCGGACGATAAATTGATAATGATCTGGAAGAGGTGCCGTGAGGAGCTATCGGATCCGCCAAGATGGTGGAGCATTGGAGGTGTATTGCCACACTCCGGGGTCACTCGGGGATGTTCGATTTTGGTCCTCGCAGGATCAATACATTGAGTAGCAGCGTTGACAATACTGTCATTATTTGGGACGAAAGAATTTCCGTCGATTGTACAGGTGATGAAGGTCACACTGGGTTAGTGAAAGGAGCTGCGGATCCGGTTGAAAGTTTGTTCTTCGCAGAGCGATGACAAAACTTTGAAAATTTAGAAGACATCGAATTTTACATATTTAAGACGGTAACGGAGCCGTTCGAAGAATGGAGGAACAACGCATATTCTGGATTTCTATCACCCGATGGCCAGTATTTGGTATCGGCTCACGCCATGAACGGAGAGGTCCTAGCAACAAATCATCGAGAGATGGTTGAAGTGCGACAAAGATTTCGTAGGTCATCGAAAGCGGTCACCTGTGTGAGGTTCCACAACGCAATTCTACAAAAGAATGGCCTCAGCACTAATAAATCTCAGCAGTATTGTTGTTTGCCGTTGATCTAGGGACAAGAGTTGTCCGTTTGCTGAAGCTCATAACGTCCTCTTGTGGTTATTCATGATCTCTTTCAAGATTCGATCCTGGATTTAAGCTGGAGTCACAATGGATACATTCTTTCTGGCTTGTAGCGGAGACGGCCACGTGGCATGTCTACAGTTCAGTGCCGAAGAGTTGGGACACCTTTATCCGATGATGATCGGAATAGTTTGTACCATCGAATGTACGGCAAGAACATCACGTTGGATATGAATGGTCAAATCGGAAAAGATTCTCTAATTGAGAATGCCGAGATGCTGAGTGCATCTCAATGCGTTGACTGCCCCGAATTACCTCAGCTACCGCAAAGTACACCACCGCAGCTGCCACTAAATAAGCTCAATCGCTCTGCCCTCGTCGTCACCGGTGGAATTCAATCGTCTGCGTCAAGACAGCCAACGGCCACATTCTGAAGCAATCGAAACCAAGACGCTGATGGCAAACGACGGATTACGCCCATGTTCATACCTCTAACGATGAAGGATGCCGATCCGGAAGTGGCCATTTCCAGTAGCACTGCCAGTAAAAGCAGCATCGTGACCGTCGAAAAGTGCCCGAATCTGTAACGTCTATCTCTGTCGCCACAAACGGAATAGGCATTATTCGAAAACCTGGCGGCCCAGACTGCCGAGCTGACAGTCGATTGAAGAAGTGAGTAAACAAGATCCGCACCAGGCCGTGCTATACTGCCATCAGATCCTGCGACCACAATCGCTTTGCATAGTCCGGAGAAGCTTTCTGACCATTCAGCCAGTTTTGTCCGGAAGGCGTCCCGGTACAAGGCGGGTATCAAAGCCATAGGAGATTATCGAATACAGAAGTTACAACGAGAGCTGTGAAAACTGGGCTACGTCCGTTGGGAAAGTCAACTTGATGAGTCTTCCCGAGCAGACAAAAAACTTGGGAAACGTGATCGATCGCCGGTATGCAGTTTGCAGTAGCGAAGAGATTCGTTGCTGTGCAGTATGGATGGGCATAAGGTTTCTGGAATTCAGAACGGATCTCCGATCGCTCGGTTGCGGAGTTTGACCAGCCCGGTGATTCATAGTAGTTTGTAAGTAGACGAAATAGTTGCACATTCTTCTACCATTTTTACATCCCAATTTTTGTTTTATTTCGATATATATTTTAAAATTCATTTCTGATTCATTTTCTTTTTTTATAATAGTTGCACAGAATTAATTATCGATTTTTTTCGAGTGCTGATTGTCGATTAGGCGCAGTTCTTAACAGAGAATTGTACGTTACGTGTATGGGATCTGAACGAGCAAAGTATCTTCCTAGTAGAATGCGTCGGACATTATGGGAAAACAGTGAATATAGAGAATTCGATGATCTGTTATTCAATCATAAAACTTTCTTTCAATTACAGGCTATGCGACGCTTCTACACGTCTCAGATCAGGGATTCCGTTTGTCATCTTGTCCAATGGTGTCATCATTTTCATACAGCAAAGTTGGAGCTGGCTAATAACCAACTCCCAGATCCATAATGCGCCATGGTTCAATGATCCCAAAGTGGGGTCTATTGTAATCGCAACTTGAAGCATTCCTATTACTACGGTTCAATCGTTCTCTAATTTCCAACCGGCTCAATTCCAGATCTTTCATGAAAAGTAAGTTTTGCTTTAAGTTCATAGACCCATTATTATTTCCCTTTTGGTTCGAATACAACCTGGCAGAACGAGGCAATTCTCTCGTTAGGAGAACCAGATCAAAATTGCCGAAATATCCAATCATCAACGGAAGTGAAACATCATACCAATGTTGGGCTTCAGCTGGCCAGCAGCACGGCACGAAGAAAAGATCCGTACAGGTGCTGGATAACCCATCGGTCTCCTTTCCGATCCGCTTGACTAGTGCTTTCCTGAGTCTCTATTCTGGGATTCCAAGCACGATGCTGGAGGAAATTCTTCTGCAGCTCAAAACGCAACCGAAATGGCAGCGAATATATATGGAGTATGCGGATCAACTCAAGCGGAACAGCGGTCGA
The DNA here is from genome assembly GCF_024139115.2 of Armigeres subalbatus. Classification (NCBI taxonomy): domain Eukaryota; kingdom Metazoa; phylum Arthropoda; class Insecta; order Diptera; family Culicidae; genus Armigeres; species Armigeres subalbatus. The sequence goes on along the minus strand of NC_085140.1, from coordinate 459,017,900 downwards.
AAGGTCCACTGCCGCAGAAGCAGCATTGACGAGGAGATGCTGATCGGAGGCGCGGTCAAAGCTACAGCCTCTGTAAGTACAATTTTATTGCACTGTAATAGATATCGCAATGGGCGGAGCTACTGTTTATTGAAAAGGGTTGTGACTCTACGACAACTGACAGCCTTTATTTTTTTTTCAAATTTTCTCATAATTTTGTAGTTACATAATTTAAGGTATTTACCAAGGCCTTTATAAAACAAAAGCTATCTACATTAATAATTTGAGGATGTTCACAGTAATTATGATCGATAGGATATAAATATTTCTGATATGTCGTTGATTCTGGGCGGTATTGCCAACTGTATTAGAAACAAGGTTATCTCTCTTAGACCTGTGCGCCGATCTACTTTGAGCCGGCTTTGCTAACGGCGCGGTTCAAAATTATCCTTCAAACAATTCGTCGGTGGGTGACGAAAATACCTTCTATAAATATTTGCTTTTCGTGCCCTAATCGCAATAAATATAATTTATATAGTACATAGGTACGCTGTAAACCTACTCCTTTGGGAATACCATGAGAAGAATCAATTAAGGTTCCTTCAAAATTATTTCAAACTTTCATCAGGAATGAAATAGAATGCAGTTTCCTACAGTGATTTCTCAAGAATTTTTACTTGATTTTTCTTCATGAATTCAACAATAGTTCATCCAGGAGAGTTTGTAATTCCTTGTGAGAACACTAGTAAAAAATCTGAATGTATGGCTGACGGCTGCAAAGCAAGAAGGTACGGTGTAAGTTTTTGGTACTTCACTCTGCCTATGAGGATAATCGTTAGTTTACTTAGTCTACTTAGAGACCTCACAATTAATCTGTGGAAGTTCTTAATAAACACTAAGCCAGACATGGCAATTTTTAAATGGAAATGTAATGTCAACAAAAGTTCAGATGAGAAATTTCCAGCAGGACATACGTGAGAATTCTACAGACATTTCCTGGGAACATTTCCATGTGTTTCTTATCCAGAAAATCTAAGATACGTATTATTCATTTCTCAGAATCTGTGGATAAGGGAATCCCAAAATCCTATAAGAAATTTAAGGGTAAGTTCAGAACTCTGAGAAAATTTATGGATATGGGAAAAAAACCAAGAGATTGATAATTAATTTCCCAGAATTCATGGAGCCACTGAATTTTCTAGAATTGCTGAGGAAGAATTTGTACGGAATTCAAGAAAAAATACATTTTGATGGAGTCTAAAGTTCCCAAAAAATCCTTGAATTCTCCATGATATATAAAGATGTACATGGTACATAATCAGAAGTACTGTTTGTTTGTTTGTTTGTTTGTTTGTTTATTACTGACACGTTACACTAGAGGGGTGCATTTGTGTCAAATCAGAAGTATCAAGGGATTCCCCATAATTCATAAGGCAGAAAAAAAACCTGAGTTCTACTAATATGTGCTTCCCAGAATCCCTGAAAAGGAGTTTGCAGAATTCTGGGTAGGATTTGGACAGAACTAAATAAAAATGAAGTTTCCAAAATTTCAAAGGCAAATTTTTTTTCTTTGAGAGTAGTTCCTCAGAATTCTGTAGAAAGAATCGATGATGGAGGAGTTTCCAAAATGAATTTTCCAGATTTGAGAGAACAAACTTTTCAGAAAGTGGTTTCTTAAAAAATTATCAGAAGATTTTCTGGTCGTACTAGTTATAAAAAGGTGTTCAGATATTTCTAGCTTCGGTTCTATGGTTCAATGTTGCTTATCAAATCGCATCTGTTTACATCAATATGCATATGTAAAATCAGATTTCTTTAAAAAAGATACCATATCCGGTGAATTAGCGGCATAGCGTGAAAATTTTCTTGTGGGAGAAGGGGAATTCTTATATTGAGTTCGATCAAACAACTAAGAGTTATGATTCTGCTTGATATTGTGACCTCCGTCGTTTAAATACAATGGCTCACAAACTTTTCATTTCCTAAGTTTCTTTCGAGCAAATAAAATAATAAACACAAAGTACCATTCCCTAATTTTTACGAATAATTTTAAAGGACCCGTCCCTACCGACATAGAATAAAAATGGATATTCCTTCAACATTTATTGCATCCCGGTTCATATAAAAATTCCCTAAGTTTAGGTCTTGATCTACTTCAAAGCTGCTAGCTTTTCTAAATCGTTTATTTTGATTGTGTTCTTGTTTAAATGAATTGGATGAACGTTCAACAATGTTTCCATTTCAGTTCATCCAATAATTCACTGGAATTTTGGCCTTAAGGTCTGCACGGGTATTCTTATAGCAGTTACCTGTTTTTAAAAATTGACAATGTACCTTATAATCTATAGAATTAAATTGGATATGCCCTCAAAAAGTATATTATTCCATATCCTCTGAGAATTTCCTTGGGATATAATACGCCCTATTGACTGTTTTTTTCTGAAGATGGTTCATGCTCTGTGTGATCCATATAACTAAAATGCATAAGCCTTGAATATGAAGTCAAATGCTATTTGATTCAAATGATCACAAACAGCGAGATATTTATTCCGTGCCGATAGTCTGAACGAGCCAGACGTGTGCTGCTTGTCTCATCGCGGATTGTGTTCGGTAGTGAAAGGCTATTGTGTGCTCCTACCTACGGATCCAGGCGATCGCTGTCGGCGAGTGAAGTAGCTGTTTTGGCGACGCCAGTGAAGCAGGTATTGTTACTGCTGCTACCTACAGCAGCAGGGGCAGATAAGGGCAAACTTTTATTGTTCTCCTTCTGTTTGATACAGAGGACTGCTTAGAATTAATCGAATTAGTTTTTAGTTTTTTTCTAATTTGCTATTAGTTCTGTTAGTATACAAAATTATCTTCCACCTTGGGGGTGAGAATGGAGGAGGAGACTGGAGAAGGCAATGTGCCTGCTAAAGATGGAGGGCGCACTCGATTGTACCATGCGGCTTCGCTCTGGCCTGGGTTGTTTACTGGCAGAAAGTAAAGCCCAGATTTTCTCGGCATTAAACGAGATTTGACGCGTCGTTTTCCTCGAAGCTTGATTTAACAGATCAACAGGAACAACCACGCATCACCGCCCCATACCAGTGGCGAATAAATTGCTGGCGACAGGGCGTACAATGTTGAATATATGGTATGTCCCTCGCGAGAGGTCGAAATTGAAGGTGTGGACTACGCAGCGAGCCTGACTCAAGGATGTACTGCGGAAAAGGCCGCCTAAAGAATGCAATCGAGTTCGTCAGATATTCTGGACTGCGGAATTGCATTCAGCAGCCACGGTAGATGGAAAGAAGGATATTCCAAGTCAGGTTCGCTTGGGTGACGTTCGCCGGTTCGATGCTCCCAAAATATGTTGATATGAAACGTATTTCCGGTGCGTCTTTTGTGCCAAGGTATTTAATTGTACCAATTGCAAACAACTTGGTCATTAATGCCGAGTTTTTGGACAACAAACCACGTTGGGCAATAGCAGGCATAGGAGGAATCCTGCCAGCAACAGGCAACAAAATGCGTGGTTTGAATCTCCCCATGGTTTGCAGGAAGCCGGTGACAAAAAGCGCACCCAAAAGTGAAGCGCTCGTTGGTACAGCGCTCCAAGCAGTCGTGCGGAAATGGTTAGTCGAAGACACATCCGCCACAGCCACTGCATCGACTGGTTATCAGCCACCGTTCGTGTAAGTGATTATTATGATTCATATCCATTGATGAATTGACTGCCGTGATATGGATGATCCTGCGGAGGCACGTGCCCGAAAAGAGGAAGCAACCGTCTTCCCTGGGATCGCGCCGCAAGAGAACAAAATCATCCAAAGCTAAAATCTGAAGGTAATGGGTTTATTTAAAATCCGAAGCAACCTGTCCTCACTCGCTTCTTTTTGATCTCAGTTGTAAGGCATTCCCGCCATTGTTAAAACTGATGTTTCGAAGAAACATCCGGCTAGGAGAATCAACGAAAGAAAAAAGTAATTGCACTTCAGTAAAGTATTCCGTCCAAGCGAGGATTGATTCCCTTAGACCTTGTGGACTGTTTTTTGAATTTATTCAATATTCGAATTCATTGAGGCCTATCAGATCCTTTTCATACCAACAGTGGGTTATCTGAAGCAATTGACTGTTTCATGGCCCTTCTTGCAGGAATTGTATCTTTCGATGGATAATACGGCCAATACCAAGATACAATCACTGTGCTGCAGTGGAACTGTCATAGTTCGAAAAATAAATTAGACGTGTTCAAGTTTTGATTCGCAATTCTGATTGCGATATATTTGCACCATGAAACATGGCTTTCTTCTGAAGATGAAATCAACTTCACGATTTTAATTATTCGCCAAGATCGGATGATCATTATGGTATGTTCTTTGGGGATCAAAAATGCTACTCCTTCTACAAATTCCCATTCCACTGTTAATGGCCTAGAGGATCGCTTGCCAAATAAATGTAAGAATAAAGATCTTTGCATAGCTCCAGTGTACATTCCTCCAAATGCCTCTATTAATCGTCGACATTTTTGGAGCGCAGTCTCCTCCTATCATCTCCAGTATTGATATTGGGTGATGAACGCAGTTTGTATTGGTTGGGGCGAAACGTATGACGATTATAGAGCGTTCTTTCGATTTGTGTGACGATTTCAATTTGAATATTTTGAACACTGGTGAAGTAACTCGAATAGGACCAAATGGTCAACAAAGCCGTATTGATCTGTCTTTATGTTCAAATTCACTATCATTAGATTGCACGGAAGGTAATTCAAGATCCCCATGGTAGTGACCATATGCCGATAGTCAAATTAAGAGTGGTTATCAATAATCTGAGCCAGTTAATGTTCTTTTCGATCTCACGAAGAACATTGATCGCAAAAATTTGCATCGGCGGTAAAATTGGTATTGAATCAACTGATATCTTCCACCTTTGGATGAATATCGATTCCTTACTGAGTTGATTCAAAAAGCGCACTAGAAGCTCGAAACGAGCGTTCCAAGTACATCTGTCACGAAGACCAGCCACTCCTGGATGGGATGATGAATGACTAAGTTGTATTCTGAGAAATTGATGCGTCAAGGCCTTCCGTAAACACGGAAGGTCTGAGCTTTTGAAGAGTATTTGAGGCTCGAAAGAAAACTCAAAAATCTTCTCAAGGCAAAAAACGTAGCTACTGGCGACGTTTTGTCGAGGGACTATCACGAGAAACCTCAATGACAACATCTTGGAAAACGGTCGCAACATCGGAACCGCATTTCCACCAATGAGAGTGAAGAATACTCCAACGATGGATATTCAACTTCGCAAAAAGGTCTGCCCAGATTCCGTACCAGCAGAACCGCTATTTCGAGAATCAGTCACGATCCCGGTTCTTTGGTGGACCATTACAATGCTGGAACTTTCTATGTCTCTTCTTTCATCGGATAACTCTGCTCCGGGATGCGATAACATCAAATCAATCTTCTTAAAAACCTCCCAGATATCGCAAAAGACGATTACTTGACCTCAGCAACTGTTTCATGGAGTCAACTGATGACCCTGAATGGCGACAGGTCAAAGTAATAGCTATTCAAAGCCTGGAAACCAGCGTCTAATCACAATTCATACCGACCGATTGCCATGCTATCATGCATGAGAAAATTATTGGAGAAAATGATCCTTTCAAGAGTCGACCATTGGGTCGAAGAAAATGCATTGCTTTCAAATACTCAGTTTGATTTAGAAAAGGAAAGAACAAACGATTGTCTAGCGTTGCTTTCTTCAGATATCAACTGGCCTTTGCGCACAAGGAGCAATTGGCTTCGTATTCTTAACACATTAAGGGCGCTTTTGATTCAGTTTCCTAGAAGTACTGTCAGACAATCTGCACAGTAATGGATTACCCGTTATTTTGAATAATTTCTTGTACAATTTGTTGTCAGAAAAACAAATGAACTTCATACTCGGACTCTGACACTCCAGAAAAGCTACATGGGCCTTCCTGGGATCATGTTTAAGTCCTTGCTTTATAATTTCTATGTTAAAGATATTGATACTGTTTGAAGGACAATGCAGCTCAGACAACTTGCAGATGATGGTCTCTAAGAGGTCCATGTGCGCTGTCTTAAGGACTCATTGTAAAGTACCTAGATAATCTGACTGTTTGGGCCAGACATCTAGGGATCGAGTTTTCACCGCAAAAAACTCAGTTGGTTGTGTTTACTAGGAAGCGGTACCCAGCTAACTGAAACTAAAACTGTTGAATGATGACATCAACCAATCTTTATCTTCTAAATAATTTGGGTCGTGTTGATTCTAAATGTCTTGAAACTCCATTTTGAGTATTTGATAAAATGCCGGAAAGGATCCTTTCACGTTCTACTCCGGAACATGGTGGGTGCTCACCCGAAGACCCTCATAAAACTCTATAGAACGACTATTCTCTGTTTTAGAGTATGGCTCTTTTCTGCTTCCTCTCAGCAGCTGATTGCCACCTGATCAAATTGAACGAATTCAGTATCGTTTTGTATTGCCCTTGGCTGCATGCATTCGACGTCATAACATGAGCCTGGAGGTGCTTTTGCTGGAGTCACTCCTTTAAAGACCGTTACTGGGAGCCTCACTTAGAATACTCGTCAATGTGGAAACAAGTAACACACTTGTCTTAGATAACTTCGATAAAAGTCTGAACTGACTTGTCGTTCAATCTTTAGAGTCTATCTCAACTACATTTTCAGATCTTTGTCTTCCGTTATAATCCATCGAGTTCACTTCACCACAGACAATCAATTGTATCGATCTGTCCATGAAACATGCTATTCAAGGAATACCAGATCATCTTCGACAAATATATTCCTTCACTTTTTCTGAAAAATATGAACATGTCAATTGCAACAACAGATATCATGATGGTTCTCGCATCAACGGATCCACTGGCTTCGGTGTTTTCTTAATAACTTCAACCACCTTCCAAAACTTCAGGAACCGTGTTCGGTTTATGTTGCTGAGCTGGCAGTCTAATTTCTGTTGGGATTTTCAATCAGCCTAGACCATTATTTCATCTTCTCGGATAGTCTTAGTTCATCGAGGCATCGGTCGATGAAACCATACTACGCATCTTACTTTCTTACAAACCTGAGAGAGCAGATGCGTGTTTTGTCGAAAGATCATTCAAGATTACCTTGTTTGGGTCCCATCTCACTGCTCAATCTACGGCAATGAGAAGGCAGACTCCGCAAAGGTGGGCGCAGGAAGGTGAAGTTATGATAGACAATTCTGAGCAACGAGTTTTTCCATTAGTCCGCTGCAGTACTCTTCAAAGTTGGCAGAAATTGGACACACAACATTGGACGTGGCTATTTTCCATAGTTCCAAAAGTTTCTGGGCGAGCGTGGTTCAGAGGTGAGGACTAAGTCGAGGCTTCATTCGCGTGATGTCGAGACTTTTCAATCACTATTCACAAACGATCTGTACAGAATAAACCTTGTCGATAGTACCATGTAGGTGCGGAGCCGGTTATGAGCATCGATACTAGTTTGGTCCTGTCGGAAAATGACGCTCCAGAGAGCAATATTGGATACCCTTGTGGCCGAGGGTAAAACCTTCAGGGAAGTTCGGTGTTTTGGGAGATCGTGATGTGTCTATATGCGAGGCCATTTATGTTTTCTTTGTGCTTCTATATCATCAATATTTTGTTTTTTTTTCTTTCTTAAAGTTTTTTTTTTCTTGCTTTTGTTCCTAGAGCCCTAAGCTCTTGCCATCCGGAAGATGCTCCCAGTCAATCACTCCCTGAGCCGACGACACGCCACATCGTCTGACGCCAAATCCCGGATGAGAAGCTGAATTTCCTGATCCAAATCCTAACCCCCCCTTAAACATTTAACCACTCGAGTCACAGAGTACGCTGGCTTTCTACCCCTCTTACTAACCGTATAATAAAATGATATTGATTATATCATACAAAGAACAATGGTCCGTAAAGTGTTATACACGCCTGAGCCTACCAAATAAACGAAATTGAAAAAAAAAAACAGAGATATTTTAGACAGCGGTAAGATGCGTAGCTATGCTATCAAGCTGAGGGTAACTGGGTCGAATCCGGTCTGGTTAGGAAACTGTCGGAAGCTTCAACCTTGCATGAAAGAAGAATCGCCAGTCCCATAATGATTGCAAAATTGTAACGTGATGAAACCAGTTATCAACTGTGGATGTACTTGATGAGTAATGAGCTGCCGGTCGGTAATGTCCTGAGATATGTAATGCTAATTAGAAGATCTAACTGCATCATTTCTCTGAAAGATGCAAATAGATTCGTTATGCGTAATGGCCTTTCGACCTGTTTAGACCAATTCTAGAAAATTTTGGCTGGAATGGAGCAGTAATTCAATTGATCTTTCCTTGCGTGTCGTTTTTATTGCTTCAGTCGATTCTCAAGGTCAACTTTTCCCAAGAACTCACATTTTTTTAAATCTTTTTATGTTTCATTATGCGTATAGACGATAAAGCCTGTGCTTCAGAGAATTCTGGCAGCAATGATTCGTTTGCGTTTGACTCATTGCGTCATGTGGTCACGCATCCACAATTTCACAATTTAGCAACGCTTTAACCACAATTTTGTTGCTATGGTGCTATTTGTTGACATTTATTGAATATTCATTCATTCATTTCATTTATTTAGTCTACATCTATACAGATAACACTGAATCAACAATTTGACGCCACAATACACGGTTCGAGGCCGCATCTCTCCATCCTCGAATGCCCCAGCTCGCCAAGTCGCTGCACCTGGTTCTGCCCATCTGCTCGCTGCGCCCACGTCGTCTCTGCACTGCGGATCGGAAGCGAACACCATCTTTGCAGGGTTGTCTCATTTCGCAACATGTCCTGCCCATCGTACCTTCCGGCTTTAGCTACCTTCTGGATACTGGTCGCTTAGAGGTGGCGAGCCTCTGGTTCATTTTCGCCGCCACACACCGTCTTCTTTGCACACCGCCAAAAATGAGTCCAGCACCGTTCTGAATACCTCGAGTGCTTCAAGTCCTCCTCGAGCATTGTCCATGTTTTATGTCCGTAGAGGACTACCGGTCTTATTAACGTCTTGTACGACACATTTGGTGCGGTGGCGAATCTTTTCGACCGCAGTTTCTTCTGGAGCCCGGTACGACTTCCACAGATGATGCGCTTCGTATTTCACGACTAACGTTGTTGTCAGCGTTAGAAGGGATCCGAGGTAGACGAATTCTCGACCCCCGTCGAGGTATCCCCGTCTATCGTAACACTGCTTCCCAGGCGGACCCTGTCGCGCCCGGTTCCACCCACAAGCATGTACTTTGTCTTTGACGCATTCACCACCAGTCCAACTTTTGTTGCTTCAGTTTCAGGCGGTGTACAGTTCGGCCACCCTTGCAAATGTTCGGCCGACAATGTCGCATCCGCAGCAAATGAATTGATCGATCTGTTGAAAATCGTACCGGCTGTTACACCCGGCTCTCCGCAGACACCTTCTAGCACACAATGTTGAACAACAGGCACAAAGTCACCATACCTTGTTCTGTCCGGCGCGATTCGAAGAACTGGGGTTCGCCGAGATCTTCCACAGTTTTCACACCATCCACCGTTGCTTTGATCAGTCTGGCAAGCTTCCAGGGAAGCTGTTCTCGTCCATAATTTTCATAGCTCTACGCGCTATACTGTCGTATGCCGCCTTGAAATCAACGAATGATGTTGGGACCTGGTATTCACGGCAATTTTGAAGATTTGCCGTACAGTAAAGATCTGGTCCGTTGTCGAGCGCCTCAACGAAGCCGGCTTGATAACTTCCCATGAACTCTGTTCACAAATAGTGCAGACGACAATGATCCGGATATCACTTGTAGGCGGATTAAGGATGGTGATCGCTCGAAACTTCTACCCAGTTTGTCGCCTTTCTTGTAGATGGGCATATAACCCTTCCTTCCACTCCTCCCTGCTTTGTTTTCCCAGATTATCAGTCAGTCAAAGGCCAGCTTTTCGCCCATCTTGATGAGTTGCCAGCTGATATCATCCTTACCAGCCGCTTTATTGGTCTTTAGCTGTGAATGGCATCCTTAACTTAATTTATTAAATATATTAATCATCTTTTGTGTAGATAGGGGCGTCAAAATTTCGCCATGGGGTAATTTGCAACTGCTTATTTTCATTGATAATGTTCGTTTTATAATTGAAAGTTTACACTACATTACTTCTACCCTGTTTATAATTTCGTAAAGCTATCCCAACAAATTTTTATTGTTAACAAAGTAACTTTTAAGACTCATTCAAAAACGGTAATTTATTATAAAAAGTAAGGCATCGTAAATAACATTTTAGACGTCTTTTACTTTACGTGCAGTACAGTTTAGTATACAGCATTAATATAGCATAGTATTTCGATCATATAGAGTGGTGAATAATTGTTAAATACTTGATTTTTTTCAAAAATAACACAAATGAAAAAATGCTTCTTAATCGGAGTAAAATGAGCAATATCATTGGCACTGGCTAAGCCGGCAACATATTTCTGTGCGGTTGTATTAGAAATTTAAAAAATGATGGTTCGGCGCTACAAAAGTATCGGTAAAACTAAGCAGTGCCCACAGACAAATACTCTGGTGGCAGTAAAATAACACGGATCTTCGAAAAATAGATCTGCAATTGAATATTGTGTTCTACGCAAAACTCTGAACTGGTACTTGAAGATTCCGGAACAAGACATTTGTAAAATCATGATGCTGATCAATACCCTGGCCCTAAGGTACCTTTGACAAAATGCGTAATGGCGGATATTTAATAGTTCCAATGAAAACTTTACAATAAAGATATGATTGAGACAAAAAAAGTGAATTATAAGTTAAGAATAGCTTCTAAACTAAAATCTAGAATCTGAAGATTCGAAGCACCCATTTAAGAGGCATGAATCCTCGCGAATCTCAATTTTAAAGGTACTGCATGACACTCGACAGCCTCCTTTTAAAAACCTTAAGAGCTCTCAAGTCTCTTTCTAAAGACCTGAAACCCTTCAGCTCAGAACCCTTTCAGACCCAAGTCTTTCAAGAAGCTTGAAGCCTCCTTCAGAGACCCAGCCTTTGCACGAAGCCTCTTCGAGTCAAGCTCTTTCAAGAGGCTGGAAGCCTTTCAAGAGGCCGCTTCAAGAGGCTGAAGCCTCCTTCAAGAGGCCTTGAAGCCTCCTTCAAGAGGCTCGGAAGCCCTCACAGGCTCAAGCCTTCAAGGGGCCTGAAGCCTCCTTCAAGAGGCCTGAAGCCTCAAGAGGCTCAAGCCTTTCAAGAGGCTCGAAGCCTTTGAGGCCTGGAAGCCTCCTTTCAAGAGGCTGTGAAACTTTCTTCCAAGAATCTTAGAAGCCTTCTTTCAAGGGTCTCAGAACCCTTTTTTCAAGAGTCTAAACTTAATTTGAATTGGAAAGTTCCACGAAATAACGAGAATTTCAAACAACTTTTTGGACCATGTATATAATGGAGAGCAGGGCCAGACTTTGCCGGAAGGGGGCCCCGGGGTCATGGCTGTTTCCTGTTTCCTGTTGCAATATGCTTGCGTTCACATTGCCTATTTTCGGGTACTGTACCTCCCGTTTTCCTCCACTCTATCTAGCGAGCTTTCAACTTGGCGCGCGAATAAAAATCTACCCAAGACAGCTCATGCCAAAAACTGACACTTGCGGTGCTCTGCAGCATGAATTTATCGCTCAAATAATTTACGGCGCTCCAATTATTAAAATTCAATAAAATTACTTTACATTGTTCATTTTTCCTCTAACAAATGTATTGATTAAAATCATGTTTAACATATTTTCCGAAGGATGGCAAAATTACCCAAACGCCGAGCCCGAGAAAGTATTCCATAGTCAATATTAAATTATAAAATTGATATGCTACATGACATTGTCCAAAAAGTGGTAAATGCTGTTACATTTCTATTTAAAAAAAACCAGATTAATCCACCTAGCGGCGATGATGTCTTTCTCGTCATCGTAAATGTACTAACATCATAAGAAAAGTCAAAAAAGCACTTTAGGGGAATAGATCAGTATAGAAAATAATTTTAAAGAGTACAAACAGAGATTTTTTTGAAAATGATTTATTAGGCGGGATTAGAAATTCAACAAACATTAAAAGTACCCACCATCTCCGGAATCATTTCAAGAAAAAACTTGGCATTTGTCATTAACAATCAAATTAATAAATGTATAATGTAGATAATCAAAATTCCCTAACACTCTAAATGCTATAAATTTAATTCTTTTTCTTTATAATAAAAATGAAATGGTCTGTGTTCGTATCTGCATAACTCAAAAACGGCTGAATGGATTTTTTTCATTCCTTCAGAAGATATATTCGTTACCGTTTCCGACGGGTTTATATGATATTTCCTCATGCTAAAATCACGAGTTAGGTTGAGTTAGTTTGAAAATAAATATCACTTTTGAAAATTTGAAAATTATTTTGAGAGCTGCTGTGAAATTTTCTTCATGATTCTACTTTTTCTTTTGATGATGATTCATTCTTCTCCTAGCGTATGGAAAATGTTTATGGATATATTCACGTCGCTTGACGGTTCATTTCAAAGTTTATCCATTCACATACAGAACGCGCTGAATTTCTCATCCCACGCGCTGAATTTCTCATCCCACATAATATATATTATGTGTACAGTACATGAATGTGAGTGAGCGTTAAAGCGTCACTTAGGCCAGTGGAGGGCGTGGGGTGCTCTTCATCACACCACATTCGCAAAGGATTGTAAGGAAAACATCAACAATGTTGTAGCAAGTGGCTATATGTTGTAGAACAATTTAGTCACGATTCATGAAAAGTGAAAACAAATTTGCCCCTTTTGCGAACCCATTCAAAGAAAATAGAAACAAACACTCAGAAGCGCAGATTCCTGGAAATAACCATTAGGTAATCTTTGTATATATTCGAATTAATCGTTCCTATCGCCATGATGAGCCAAAAGGCTACAAATTGTTAATGCTATTTTTATAAATATTATTACATCGACGTTCAGCTCATTTTCGCCGCGCCGCAGACTTCGGCGAAGTCTTTCATTTCGCAGTTAGAGCTCAGCTCGGCCACAATAACACTCGATCTCAAGCGATCAAACCAATCACGCAAGGTGCTCAACGGATAATAACATGAACAACAACATCAACGGGGTGGTCGATGGAGAAACGATAGTAGAATATTCATCTCTCGGTAAGTGCATATTTTTATATATAACCAGGGCTAGTAGCGATTAGTTTTATGTATTTTTTTATGAATATAAAACATATATTAGTAGCATATAGATCGAGAAGCAGGCTTTATCAAATGATTAAACTCCAAGTAAAAGTAATCTCAGAATAATTAAACCGTCTAAGACGAATTAAGTACTGTCCATTTAATTCCACTAGTTAATTTTCGTTATCTTTGCAGATACGTATTTCGACCACAACTAAGACTTTGTACGGTCGTCTTCCAGTATCTTGTGCCCGGCTCGACTTACAAGACACTGAAGACTGTTTCACAGATAACGAGCTCAGCTACATATCAACAATAATTAGTCAACAAATGAACAGTAACTAAATCGTGGGCTCAATTAATATACACTCCATATAAAAGAGCTTAATATATTTTTCAGAATAATTAGTCAGATTTCACAAACCTTACATCAGACACGTACTCACGTATTCAAATTGAACACAGTTTCGTGTGAGAAAGCAAAACAAAAATTCCTTTCTTGAACACTAATGTACTTTTAAAGTTTATGCTTGAAAAAGAAAGATACCTAGATGTTTAAATTTTGTTTCTACTCGGTTCATTTTCCCTCAACACCTGTTCGATAGTTTTTATGTTTTTGCCTTGTGTACAAAATGATTTTCAATTTGAACATTTTCAACTCTTCAGTGATTAATATTATTTAAAAATTGTGAAACAGTGAAATCTAATCTAAACGCAAATCTAATGAGACATATTGAAAGCGCAAACTATCAGAAAAACAAAGCTTACTGTAGTAATAGTAATTGAAACAAATAGACAAAAATGTGTAATGGTAGAAAAAGGTAAAAAAAAACTTTATCAATTCGCTAGACAGTAATTAGCTACTAGCCCTGTCCAATAGATCTATCCTAAGACGGTGACCTTGCCTTAACCCTTGACCGATTTGATATCTTCAGATTCAAAAGTGCATGAACTTATCAACGCGGCTATCAAAGTTCGCAACAACGCCTGCTGTCCGTACAGTAATTTCGCGGTGGAGCTGCATTGAGAACAAATCCGGCGAAATAGTGACCGGATGCAATATCGAGAACGGAACATTCGCACCCAGTGTCTGTGCCGAGCGGAATGCCATCTGTAAGGCAATCAGTGAGGGCTACCGTGAATTCGAAGCGCTGGCCGTGGTGGCCTACCAGGAGAAGGAGTTCACATCACCGTGCGGTACCTGCCGCCAGACTTTGTCGGAGTTCTGCGCCAAAAACATGCCGATTTATCTCGCCAAACCCTCGCCAGCACGCGTCATGCTGACGTCACTAGACAAGTTACTGCCTCATGCGTTTCGGCCAGATTTTCTACACAATTAAGAAAGAACGGAGGTGGGTTACAAAGATAAACAAGCAAAGCAGAAGCAGTGCGACTTAAATCATGTGTTAGATAAATATTTGGTCGGGGTTTAGCCAAAGCGAACCAAGCGGCTTTTAGAATGACTTGTGATTATTTTGTTCGCAAAAGGAAAACGGAAAGTATTTTATGTCAATTCATGCGTACATTTGAAGCAGGATATCCTCAGTTATGGTGTTGAACGGTGTCCGATGCGATTTGTGATTAATTGAATCTGTTACATTAAAACTTTGGTAGAAAAAATAGAAGTTTTTCATTGGCGCTTGGTGTGATTTGGCTGAACCCGGACCATTTAAGAAAAATATCAACGTCGTACCACACGTTCATTACCATATAAAAATATATGTTTGTGCTTGTTCATTGGATAAAATTAGAGATGTTCACGTGGTTAAACCACAAATTTGCGGCAGGCTATTGCGCCACATCCCTCTAAAACGACCAGGGATGAGACCGCTGGCAGGGAAAACCTTTTGCAATTCTTGAGGTATCGCAATAGTCCATGCTAATTGGACCAAACACATAATATATATTTCATTTTATTTTTATGAACAGATAAAAAAGTTGTTTTATTTTTAAGAACATTAAGAGTCGATTACTTCAACTCCGCTTAGTCTTTAAACCATGTTTAACCGTATGGGCAAGTACCACCTAAGAGCCCTAAGAAGTGGATATCGTGGTCCGAT
Organism: Armigeres subalbatus; assembly: GCF_024139115.2. NCBI lineage: Eukaryota > Metazoa > Arthropoda > Insecta > Diptera > Culicidae > Armigeres > Armigeres subalbatus. The sequence goes on along the minus strand of NC_085140.1, from coordinate 459,002,650 downwards.
CGTTAGATAGTTAACACACAAAATTAATTTTTTTTCATCCATTCAGTTATCCCATCATCCAGTTGAGAAAAAAGTGTCTGAGAAAGCACCCAAGCATGATCGCTTTTGAGCAAATGCTTTCTCGATGTCGTAGACAACGTTGTGTAGAAAAGTCACGGTGGACTTTCCATTGGTAAGCATGTTGATTAACATGAAGGGGTATGTTTGCCAAACAGTCATCACGAATGTGATGATCGATAATACGTTCTAAGAATTTCAGAAAAAATGAGGTAAGACTATTGGGTCTAATACTCAGCTTATTGGTCGTACAATAATTAACTAAGCACTTATGGCGGGAGGGGGCCTGCCATTTTCTTACGTTCCATATAAAAATGATTAGTATGGGAAAAATCTTACATGGGGGGAGGGTGGAATGAAAAACCCAGAAATAATGCTTACATAAGTAGCGTACGGCCACTTAGTCGAGCACCTCCTCCTTTTGGAATAAACTTTACAGTGACATTCGCCAGGATATGGGAATATATCAAGTAGCAATGCTCGAGAAACCTATCTAAAGTAGAACTGGATGAATCCCATCCTCCCCTCGAGATTTGTAAGGGGCAATATACTGTGTGGCAATGCATCGATTCAGTAGTTATGATTCTACCAGCTTGAGCCTAAGACCCATAACTACATGAAAGAATATTAGGAACATCCGAAGATTCTATATCGACATATCCTAAGTGTTGCGTTAAGTTTTGATAAATTTTGTGAAACTGGCAACACTGGCAATCAAATGTATGCATATGCTCTCATACTGAAGAAATAGTATTTGATTAGAATAGTTTAGAGTGGCGATGGGGCCTGTAACTTGTAAAGTGTGTTGAAACTAGTTTGTAAGTTATTTCATATAAATGTTAAAATCAACAATAATTAATAATTGGAAAATAAATTTCAGCTTGGAAGCTGTGTGAAATGGACACTGCTGTCAAAAACGTTTCTTTCAAGCCAGGAACAACCCATCGCCACACTAAGTATTCTTGTTATTCTTGTTATACTCAACGCATCCCTGGGCCGTGGTAAATCTACGTTGCATGACACTAGGCAATACGTTTACACTGCTAGCTTAAATTTTCAACGTGACGATCACTACATATATCGAACTCATGAAATCAATGTGAACTCGACTCGTGGAAAACTTATTCCAGATTATCCGAGGCTTGTGGTAGACCCTTTATCATAACGGACCTTTCCATCCACTGACTGGTAGGAACGAGCGTCCCGTCCTCTGCTTCAGATCCATAAGGGGTCCGAAACAGTTCAGTTTCAGGGTAGTAAACTTCTGAGAGAATAGAAGATAGAAGAGGAGAGTGCGTAACGGCTTGTTGTACGCTTCCGGCTCTAGCGATTGCTATGCTACCGTAATTTAAAAAAGTGATGTATACGCCATTTTCCAAAAAATGGTCTTAACGAGTAGTACTTATCGAGCTCATTAACAAAAAAACCCTGATTAATCCACCTAGCGGTGATGATGCCTTTCTCGCTCGTTCAAATGGGTTGACAAACATATTAGAAAAGTCTAATATAACACTAAATAGATCTTATTTTTCAAATTTGTTTATGGCAGCCCTTACTTTGCACCGTTCAATGTGGAAAAACGATCCATAAATAACATCAGAATGTTCCATAAAACGCTACCTCAAATCCAAAAAATAGCTCAGGCTTATCAATAAAGAAAAATTTTAAGATCCATAACTAAGCATAACTAAGCTAAAAAAAATATATCAAATAATTGTAAAATAAGTATGTACCTTTAAAACATGATCCAAGAAAACAATATCATTCCTGCTATTTTCCCATGAACGTATGACAAATGATCCATAAATGTTTGGAAAATTATTCATAGAAAACTACATTTAATAAAAAAAATACAATTTTGCGCAATTTTTATCGTGATTATGATCCATAACTTCGGTGATATGATCCATAATTTTGGTCAATTGACAAACTTTTTCTGTTTTGAAGTCAGAATCCAGCTTAGGCTTCTGACACCTTCTGAAATAGTATGATTCTTCATCATATATAGATAAGAATTCATTTTTGGCTGATGAGCAGTTCCGTTTTTGTCAATGCCATTTAACCACTTTTCAATTAAGATTTACGATTTTGATCCGACTTAATAAAGTCTTAGAAGAATTCTACTAGGGTTGCTTTTCTTCATATAGAGAGCATTTCGGCATTTCTCAGCTTCTCCCACATAATCCGAGTGCTATTTGAAATCTTCAAACAGATATGTTGTCGCTATGAATGGGTTTCCAATTAATTGGTCTCGTGAAGTCCAAGATTTAGGATTCATGTATAGCATGAATTAATTAACTATCAAAACACAGAAGGTATGCAAACGAAAAGGTACGATTATAGTTAGTTAAAATTTATAGAACATCAAAACCATTTACTAAAATAAATTGTTTTATTTTCAAACTAATTGTTAGCCCAGCCATGTTTTTACATATACTGTGCCAATATGAATTATTTGCTGCAACGCCAGGAAGAATGCATTACAGTGAATTCAAATCAAATGTTGAAATTGATTCTGAAGTTGCTTCCCATGCACACCAAAACATTATGAATATTAGGTGACATATCTGACATCTGACATTATGACACAAAAGCACATGACGTAAACTCAATCGTATATGTTTTCAACGTCAGATGATTTAAATATGCCACGGAACCTAAACACAGCACAGGTGCGTTGCCGCACGAATGTACAAGCAACCGATGATCAGTGCAAATTGAGTATAACCTGTTATACTTCGATCATTACATATCCAAGAAGCGGAGAGAGCCTAGGGGTAACGCGTTTGGCTGTCGCTCAGTGAGTCTATGTTCGATGCTCATTCTGACTCTCTTTTGTTTAATGTTAAATTTAAACATTTTTAGTTAATACCAATAAATTTTATTCATTTTTTTCCATAGCTCAATACCAAATTTTAAAACGACTTATCTGCATTTTTTAAACGAAGATAAAAACATAGATTTGTCAAGTCTGAGAGACGAGAACACTCCATGCAATCCAACACCACCAACAGCTAGCCGAAGTATTTACCTATATATTTAGACACACAAGGATGTTAACGATCATTAAGTATTTTGCGTTCGATCATTTAGTAGTTTGTCAATAACTCATTCCAGAAGCTGAATTTCAAAATATGTTGTATGGTGGACTTCTGATGCGAAGGTTTTTCTATATATCTGCCTAATATATCGATGTTTCAATTCCACCATTGAAGGAGTTACAGTGTTAGTTGCAGTGACTTATACCAAATGATAACAAAATTCCAATCATTCAGTATAAGCTACTGCTACTAGCTCTATAGCTCTATTACCAGTATAATTGAAACATCGAACTGTTAGGCAGAGTTGTAGATAAACCTTTGAATTAGCAGTCCACCATACTACACATTTTGAAATCTAGCCTCTGGAATGTGTTATTGACAAACTACTAAATGATTGAACGCAGATTAATAAATAATCGAAAACTTCCTTGAAGTGTAGATATGTAGCCTACATGGCTTTTAATCGAAATAATGAAACTTTCATGTTACCAATCTAAGAGAAAATTAAATTTCAGAACCCGAAAATCAAACTATTTTCGGCTAAAATGTGTTTTAACGTTTTAATTATCATTTTAAAATTGACGCCCTATATCCCTTGCCGGGTGAAATAAAAAGCATCATCCGGCCCCCATTTTGTTTACATTTATACTGACTAATAATAACGAATAAAAAAATAATGTTATTAACAGTATAAGTTATTACAACCTAGTGTTTCATCTCTGTTATTAATTAAATTAATACAATAAACTGTAGGACAGAGCTGTCGAAAAATATTCGCACCAGAAGTCCACCATAAAACACGTTTTGAAATTTAACCTCTGGAATGAGTCATCGAGAAACTAAATGATCGAATTTAGATTACTACATGATCCAAAACATGTTTGGATTGTAGAAAAGTTTGGATACATTTTCATTGACTTGCAAGAATGAAAAATTTTCTCCGAATCCTTCGAAACTCAGATTTTCCCACATAATCCCAGTACTATTTGAAATCTTCAAACAGATATGTTGTCACTATATGAATGTTCAATTAATTGGTCTAGCGAAGTCCAAGATTTAGGACTTATGTATAGCATGAATTAATTAACTATCAAAAACCACACAGAAGGTATGCAAGCGAAAATGTAGGAATAATACTAAATTAATATTTATAGAAAATCAAAACCATTTACTAAAATAATTTGTTTTATTTACAAACTAATTGTTAGAGCATCCATGTTTTACATATACTGTGCCAATATGGATTGGATTGGTGGATTCAAATTAAATATTGAAATTGATGTTGCTTCCCTGCACACCAAAAACACTATGAATATTAGGTGACTTATCTGAATGAATTGACACAAAAGCACATGACGTAAACTCAATCGTATATGTTTTTCAACGTCAGATGATTTAAATATGCCACGGAACCTAAACACAGCAGCCGGTGCGTTGCCGCACGAATGCACAAGCAGCAGATGATCAGTGCAAATTGCGTATAACCTGTTATACTTCGATCACCAATCTTTCAAGAAGTAAAGATAGCTGAGGGGTAACGTTCTAGGCTCTCACTCAGAGAGTCCTGTGATCAACGCTCGTTCGGCTCTATTCTTTTTTTTTCAAAAACATATTTTCTAGTATAATACCAATGAACTTTAAACAATTTGTATTTTCTCTAACTCAATACCAAATTTTTAAAACGAATTCTCTGCGTTTGTAAACAAAGATTAGAACATCGATTCGTCAAATCTAAGAGGCGAGAGCACTCCCACGCAATCCAACACCACCAACAGATAGCCGAAGTCTACACCTTTATATCAGGCTACATATCTACACATGTTGTTTAATCGAAATAATTAGACTTTCGTGTTGCCAATCTAAAAGTGGCAGTGCGAGTTGGCTCTTGTTTCGGACGGCGGGACGATCGCGCGATTTGCCGAAATTTTGTGTTTTGCATTGCGCGGCCGGTAATAAAGTTAACCAGTTCAGTGCGTGTTGGCTCTTGTTTCGGACGGCGGAACGATCGCGCGGTTTGCCGAAATTTTGTGTTTTGCATTGCGCGGCCGGTAATAAAGTTAATTAGTTCAGTGCGAGTTGGCTCTTGTTTCGGACGGCAGAACGACCCCGCGCTTTGCCGAAATTTTGTGTTTTGCATTGCGCGGTCGGTAATAAAGTTAATTAGTGCAGTGCGAGTTGGCTCTTGTTTCGGACGGCGGAACGATCGCGCGATTTGCCGAAATTTTTGTGTTTTGTTTTGTTTTCCTTAGGACGGTTCGTAAGTAAATTGATGAATATATTTTATTATTTTTACAGCATATACTGTTATTGACAAACGCTCTATATTGTCGAATAAAGCTCCCTATTATTCACCTTTCCCACTAACACAAATTTTCCTTCCTGAGACATCTATGAAGGTAGTATGGGTTCCCTGGATCTTCACTAGTAGATGTTGAACTAACATTCCTTCCTTCCTTCCGTGATTGTAAGGACGTGGCCAGGTATACAACTGCTACTGTTTAGGAAAGGTACTAATCCCAAGTACCAATTTGCGACAATATACAGTAGATTGCTCAATTGAGCATTGTATAGCCACCCACGATTTGTACAATCACATATGCTATGCTATGCTATGCTTTCGTGTTGCCAATCTAAAGTAAATTAAATTTCGAACCTGAAAAATCCAACTATTTTCGGTTAAAATGTGTTTTAACGTTTTAACAACCATTTTAAAATTGACGTCCTATATCCCTTGCCGGGTGAAATAAAAAGGCATCATCCGGCCCTCATTTTGTTTACTCGCTTTCGTCAGGGCCATGCGGTGTGTTGGTGATGCTTCCTTCTGCGATATTCATCCGACGGCAAGCGAATGAAGCGAATGCAGTGCCGTTCGCTCCCGCCGAAATGTGCTTGCATAGCGTCCTCACGCACATCAGCTGCGCTCCATACGCTGATTGAACGCCGCTGATCGAACTCGTATGTAGGGTATGCGAGCGCATGATAGCAAAATAATAGAAAAATGGGCCTGATTACGTTTAGTAAAGAGAAACGTTATTAATTATTGAACACATTTCTTTTCGTTAAAGGTTACCCAAATAAACACTTATAAAGGCGATCATGGCCTCAGTGGAGACAATGGGGTCTTAATAATATTGTTCATCATTGCATTACTTAACGTTTGCTTTACTTGAAGCGACACGTTGTAATTGTGCCATTATGAATATTAATTGAAAACAATAATTTCTCCAACAAATTGGTTTTCCTACCTATATACTGCCGCCGCAAGCGTAACTGTTCCATATTTTCTTCCATGCAAAATCAATATTGGACGATTATGCTTGCGACGGCAGTATAGTGGAGCTCATATTACCTCCAAGAAATTTAGATTAATTATTAAGACGAAATGAATCCAATTTCATTTCTAGCAAATTCAAAGTTTGTCTATTTGTTAATGCATTAAAACTATCAATTTAGAATTATCAAATATATATTTTCTTTCATTGATTCAATAATACTTCCAATATTGGCACCGTTACCCTAGCAGAGTGAACTCTGTGGCTTTGAAAAGAAATGCACACATACTAATTTGATAAATACTGTACGACTTCGGTTTACTCATACCATGTGTGTTCCGATAGTTTTGTGGTATGGCAAGCGCCTTCCACCCCAGAGGTCAGAAGTTCGAATCTAGGTGTATTCAGTTGAGAACATTTTGCTATTTTTTATTCATAAAAACAGTTTTTGGCCATAACTCCAGATTGCGATGAGCTATTGATCTAATTTTCAATAGCAAACAATGGGACTGAATTCCGCGTCGTCTGCAACTTGTTGCGAGCAAATCGGACAATGGGAAGTTCAAAAAAGTGTGTCTACAAAATTTGTACACATACACACATACACACACACACATACATACATACACACATACAGACATCACCTCAATTCGTCGAGCTGAGTCGATCGGTATATAAAAATCGGCCCTCCGGGCCTCCTATCAAAATTTTGTTTTTGAAGCAATATTATAGCCTTTACGTACACTTAGTGTACGAGAAAGGCAAAAATGGAAAACATGCATGTTGTGATTTGGCGCTTTCGTCACTTCCTCAGATTACGACAGTATGGAACCTATTTATTAGAGAGTTGTTTGTAGAGATAGAAAAGGTTGTGTTTCGTTATAGTTTAGAAGAGTTTGAAGGGAAACGGTTGAAATCCGTTTTCTGGTGATTGCTATGGGGCAGTAGGGGCAATATGAGCCACCCTCAATTTGAGCTTATTGACAAGTTTTATCATGTAAAAGTTATATGATCTTTGAGAGAATGCTCCACATATGCCTCAACCATTAAAATTCAATTCAAACATGAAAATACACTTGAAAATGTAAATTTTTGCTGCATAGGCAGAATTATTATAAGATTTGAAGTTAATAAATTAGGTTTTGACATAAAATTGATTAAAATACAGGTCAAAAATGCATCTCTATCAAAAGATCTATTATAATTGTATATTGTGCACACATGTTTGTACTGATAAAAATCAGAATTTATCATAAAACTTTTTTTTCAAAAATCCCACACTATGAGGCAATATGGACATACCTGCGCAGAGCAAGATATTGGGCCTTAATATGCGAATATTTCAGAAAATAGAACAGAAAAAAATGACTATTGACCAATTGAAATGTGTCTGTGCAAACAAAGAAGAGTGGCAAATCGGTTCGGTCCGCTGTTGTGCGGTTTATACACCTCATTTTGTACAGAATACTCATTTTGGGGGGCAGCAGGGACTATGCCCAAGGGCTTGATGATCCCTCCCCAGGCAATCTGCGAGTTGTGGCGCCTGCCTAGGATGTGGTGGGGTTTGACAGTGGGCCCTGTTAAACCTCTATAAAAAGCTGCATGAATCCACAAGTAGGCTCCGCCAAAGCGACCGTGTGCCGCTCAAAGCGCACAAGCCCAAGTCCTGGTGTTAGGTGGGACGCTAAACAGCCCTGACACGACGGCCCTCCGACGAGACAGGAGGTTTGCGCAGGCCCAATAAGCCGCCTTTAAAAACAACTATTACGAACGACATAGAAGATAATACGACTCGATACAATCGGCAACGACCTAGGCGACGAATAAAGGATCACGATTGGAAGCTTGGAACATGGAACTGCAAGTCACTAGGCTTCGCAGGTTGCGACAGGATAATCTACGATGAACTACATCCCCGCAACTTCGATGTCGTAGCGCTGCAGGAAATCTGCTGGACAGGAAGTGTGGAAAAGCGGGCATCGAGCGGCTACCTTCTACCAAAGCTGTGGCACCACCAACGAGCTGGGAACCGGCTTCATAGTGCTGGGAAAGATGCGCCAACGCGTGATTGGGTGGCAGCCAATCAACGCAAGGATGTGCAAGCTGAGGATAAAAGGCCGTTTCTTCAACTATAGCATCATCAACATGCACTGCCCACACGAAGGGAGATCCGACGACGAGAAAGAAGCGTTCTATGCGCAGCTGGAGCAGACATACGATGGATGCCCACTGCGGGACGTCAAAATCGTCATCGGTGACATGAACGCTCAGGTAGGAAGGGAGGAAATGTATAGACCGGTCATCGGACCGGATAGTCTGCATACCGTATCAAACGACAACGGCCAACGATGCATAAACATTGCAGCCTCCCGCGGAATGGTAGTCCGAAGCACTTTCTTCCCCCGCAAGAATATCCACAAGGCCACATGGAAATCACCTAATCAAGTAACGGAAAACCAAATCGACCACGTTCTAATCCACGGTAAATTCTTCTCCGACATCATGAACGTACGCACTTACCGCAGTGCGAATATTGAATCCGACCACTACCTTGTTGCAGTATGCCTGCGCTCAAAACTCTCGACGGTGATCAACACGCGTTGGAGTCGTCCGCCGCGGCTAAACATTGGGCGGCTACAAGACGGTAGGCTAGCCCAAGACTACGCGCAGCAGCTGGAAGTGGCACCGCTGCACTAGGCACGGTGGGTCCGGATCAGAGAAACGACTGGTATGACGGCGAATGTGAGCAGTTAGTTCAGGAGAAGAATGCAGCATGGGCGAGATTGCTGCAACACCGCACGAGGGCGAACGAGGCACGATACAAACGGGCGCGGAACAGACAAAACTCGATTTTCTGGAGGAAAAAGCGCCAGCAGGAAGATCGAGACCGTGAAGAGACGGAGGAACTGTATCGCGCTAATAACGCACGAAAGTTCTATGAGAAGTTGAACCGTTCACGTAAGGGCCACGTGCCACAGCCCGATATGTGTAAGGACATAAACGGGAACCTTCTTACAAACGAGCGTGAGGTGATCCAAAGGTGGCAGCAGCACTACGAAGAGCACCTGAATGGCGATGTGGCAGACGAAGATGGCGGTATGGTGATAGACCTGGGAGAACGCGCGCAGGACATAATTCTACCGGCTCCGGATCTCCAGGAAATCCAGGAGGAGATTGGCCGGCTGAAGAACAACAAAGCCCCTGGGTTGACCAACTACCAGGAGAGCTATTTAAACACGGTGGTGAGGCACTGGCTAGAGCGCTGCACTGGGTCATTACCAAGATTTGGGAGGAGGAAGTTTTGCCGCAGGAGTGGATGGAAGGTGTCGTGTGTCCCATCTACAAAAGGGCGATAAGCTGGATTGTAGCAACTACCGCGCAATCACATTGCTGAACGCCGCCTACAAGGTACTCTCCCAAATTTTATGCCGTCGACTAGCACCAACTGCAAGGGAGTTCGTGGGGCAGTACCAGGCGGGTTTTATGGGCGAACGCTCCACCACGGACCAGGTGTTCGCCATTCGCCAAGTACTGCAGAAATGCCGCGAATACAACGTGCCCACACATCATCTATTCATCGACTTCAAAGCCGCATATGATACAATCGATCGGGACCAGCTATGGCAGCTAATGCACGAACACGGTTTTCCGGATAAACTGACACGATTGATCAAAGTCCCTTCGAAACCCGCAGAGGGTTACGGCAAGGTGATGGTCTTTCGTGTTTGCTATTCAACATCGCTTTGGAAGGGGTAATACGAAGAGCAGGGATTAACACGAGAGGTACAATTTTCAATAAGTCCGTCCAGCTATTTGGTTTCGCCGACGACATAGATATTATGGCACGTAACTTTGAGAAGATGGAGGAAGCCTACATCAGACTGAAGAGGGAAGCTAAGCGGATCGGACTTGTCATCAACACGTCGAAGACAGAAGTACATGATAGGCAAAAGTTCAAGAAGAAGACAATGTGAGCCACCCACCGCGAGTTTGCATTGGTGGTGACGAAATCGAGGTGGTAGAAGAATTTGTGTACTTGGGCTCACTGGTGACTGCCGAAAATGACACCAGCAGAGAAATTCGGAGACGCATAGTGGCTGGAAATCGTACGTACTTTGGACTCCGCAAGACGCTCCGATCGAATAGAGTTCGCCGCCGTACCAAACTGACAATCTACAAAACGCTAATTAGACCGGTAGTCCTCTACGGACACGAGACCTGGACGATGCTCGTGGAGGACCAACGCGCACTGGGAGTTTTTGAAAGGAAAGTGTTGCGTACCATCTATGGTGGGGTGCAGATGGCGGACGGTACGTGGAGGAGGCGAATGAACCACGAGTTGCATCAGCTGTTGGGAGAACCATCCATCGTTCACACCGCGAAAACCGGAAGACTGCGGTGGGCCGGGCACGTAGCCAGAATGTCGGATAGTAATCCGGTGAAAATGGTTCTCGACAACGATCCGACAGGAACAAGAAGGCGAGATGCACGGCGGGCAAGGTGGATCGATCAGGTGGAGGACGATTTGCGGACCCTCCGCAGACTGCGTGGTTGGCGAAGTGCAGCCATGGACCGAGCTGAATGGAGAAGACTTTTATGTGCAGCACAGGCCACTCCGGCCTTAGGGGCAAACCAGAGTAAACGTGACGAGCGATGCGACGCGACGAGCGATGCGACGCGACGCGACTCACGTGAAAGAATAACAATCATTATCAACAGGCTGTCAAATTGCACTGTCGCGTCGCGTCGCATCGCACGTCGCGTTTACTCTGGCTTTACCCTTAGTCTGATAATAAAATAAAATAAAATTTGTATAGAATACTCTAAACTGCTGTATGAATATCATATTCATACATATTGCGATTCAAATATGACGTCCACTACTTTTGGAGATATCTAGACCTCCCTTCCCCCTCTGTCACGCTTTTTGAATACCTAGTATATGAATTGTCATAAAATTTTAGACCCCCCCTAAAACCTGTGATATCATTGTTAAACGACCCCTTACAACACTTTTCTCTCAGTAGGCCTGGCCGCTTTTATGTTTGAGCTACATTTATTATGTGCTTTAAGCATAAATAATGACAAGAAAAGTGATAGATGTAGTCGAATCTATCACTTTCCAGGATTCTTCCAAGTGATGGCTGTGTTTGTGTAGACTAGACTAGACTAGACTAGTATAATTCTGTTTGTTTTAGTTTTTTTTGCCCCTTAGGATTGCTGTGATTGCTGTGTGCTGGGGTGGTCTAGTCTAGTCTAGTCAAAATGTAGACTATGTCAGTATTGTTTGTATGTAGGTTAGACGTTGATTATTTTTTGAGTAATTTCTAAAATTGTGAGTTGTATTATATTGTCTATCCGAAACAAAGTTAGAACGCTTTTTATAAGGTACCCCGGGGCAAGTGAAAATACGGGGTAAGTGGGTACTATGGCTGCCGATTAATCGGTGAACGTTTTTAATGGTAACAATGTTCTAGAAAGATGAAGCAGAATTATCAACGAATTCGCCTGACACAAAAAAAATTGGAATCAAAACCCTTTGCGGCACCATACTAATGGTATAGTTTAATCATGACTTTAAACTACCGGTAAAATCTATTACTTTTATTTTAATTCAATGGATTTCCAACAAAATAGTCGTTTCTAAATTCATCATTGATGTGGAAAGTGAATATTTTGAGCAATTAAATAATTGTGTGGCATCAAAAACGATTTAAAAGTTTTGATTAAAGCCAAAATCTGCCATTTTCACTTTCCCTTGATTATTAACATACATAGGGCAAGTGGGACATATTTGAACAACATTTTCGATAGAGCCATTTTACCTATTTTTAGATTGTTGTCTAGTGAAAAATAACTTCGACACTCATATCTCATATGGATCTGAATCAAATGCAGTTGATATCATTGGCTTTGTTGTTAAGAAGTAGTGTACAGTTGATTTACCAAATGTGTATTTTACTTTCTGAAAATTATCTCTTTCATGGAAAAGAGCAATGGTTATAACTATGCAAAATATTCCGTTTACAGTGCAAACAATCTATTTATTCTACAATAGATCAACCGGTTCTGCCTTGTGTTTTGTTATTTTTAAACTTTGCATCATATTAAAAGATTTTCAGATAAATAAAGTGATTAAGACATAAATTGGCCATTTCGTTCTATTACAAATTTACAACACCGCTGAATAAAAACGTTCCTTTTGAAGTTCTCATTTATGTAATAATTTGTGTTAAACAGAGAAACATCCATTCGAAAAGTGAACAAAGATTTGCTTATCTCTTCCATCTAACACATTTGGTAAGAAAGTAAGCTACCGTCGTGCACGGTTTCTTTTGACTCCGGGGGCTACTTTGGATTTTTGATTTTTTGATTGAACGAAAAAAATACCAAATTTAAAACAGAAAGCTGCCATCCAACTATCAACAAGACACCCGATTGGTGATAATGACATTTTTATAGTAATTTTTGTTATAATTCTTGTTTTAAAATGTCCAAAGTAGCTTCTGATTTGTCAAAAGAAGCCCCGCACGACGGTAATGTGAAGCCAGACAACAGACAATTAAACAGTAAACCGGCTGTTGTCTTGTTTTTTATCTGCTAACATTCTAATCCCTTTCTTTTGCCAAAAAAACAAAAGTCTGACAAGCAATAAACCTCCATCCATGATTTGAAATACTACGACTCAGAAATCACATGAACATTATATCTACATTCTTCAAATTAGTTTCGTTCGACAGTATAGAGCAGAATAGGTCCCACTTGCCCCGTTTGAAGAGGTAAGTAGGTCCCACAGGTAAATTTATTTATGTCACTACCAATATTTTTGTAACTGAGTAAATGGCTTACAACACGTCTACACTTCAACAACGGAAGCATATAATGATGTATCCGTGGTTAATGTCCTGAAATACCCTGTTTTCTAAGTATGCGTTAGAGATTTTGCTGAACTAGCGTTTTTTTAGGTCCCACTTGCCCCGGGGTACCTTACCGAAGTTGGATTTTTCTCCAGATATAGGCAATTTTCCCAACATCGGAAGTAGTGCGCTGGATTCGCCTAAAGACGCGCTAAACAACGCATCAATTAATAGTTTGACAGATAAAACTTCGGAAGAAAGTTCGGTTCGGAAGTCACCCGAAGCTTTATAAAAAGTCATTTAATCATCGTATAGTGGTATAATGTTCTGTAGAATTGATCATTAATATATTGATATAACACATTGCAATTCTGAGCTCAATAGGGCATACTAACAAAAGAGTGACGAAGGTGTACTTTTCTATGCATTTTGGCTGAAACTACCATACAAACTTTAAATCAAATGCGCCAGCTTATGCAACAAGTGATTGAGCTGAAATTTTCAGAGATCGATTTTCTTACCCAAAGGCACAATCCTGGTGGGTGGGTGCCCCGTAGAATTCGACAATTTTTTGACGTAGAACTTACGTTTTTCTTTACTATACAGGGTGTCATTTAGATTTTGGAAATCCAGAGCGTTACGCTGAAAGGGAAGATAGAAATATCAGCGAGCACCTTTTTACATTTTTAAGAAACCACTTTCTGAAAAATTTGTTCTCGGAATTCTGGAAAATTCATTTTTGGAAACTCCTCCATCATCGATTCTTTCTACAGGAATTCTGAGGAACTACTCTCAAAGAAGTTTGAAGAATTGCCCCTTTGAGAATTTTGGAAACTTCCTTTTTATTTAATTCTGTGCAAATCCTACCCCAGGAATTCTGCAAAACTCCTTTTTCAGGGATTCTGGGAAGCACATATTAGTAGAACTCAGGTTTTGTTCTGCCTTATGAATTATGGGGAATCCCTTCCCAGTACTTCTGATTATGTACCCTTCATATATCATGGAGAATTCAGAGATTTTTTGGGAACTTTAGACTCCATCAAACTTTTTTTTTCATGAATTCTACAAATTCATACAAATTCTTCCTCAGCAATTCTAGAAAATTCCTGCTCCATGAATTATGGGAAATTGATTTTCCAATCTTCTTGGTTTTTCCATATCCACAAATTCCTTCTCAGGAGTTCTGAACTCACCCTATCCGGAGTTATTGGAAATTATTCCACAATAAAAAATAAGGGACCACAGCCTACATTCTAACCTCAAACCAAGTATTTTTTTTTTCTTAAATTTCTGTGGAAATCTCCCTCTAAAATATGTCGGAGGAATTCTTCTTTAGGAATTGGAGGAGCTTGATATACAAGAGTTGTGATATGTTTCTGCTTTAGAATTTTTAGAGAATTTCGTCTTCAGAATTTGGAGAATTTCATCCCACAAGAACTGAACCGGTGCCAGCGAAAGTGGTATATGTTACATAAGGTAAATTTTAAAGGAGACTGACTTTTCTAAAAACTTCGAAAACAAAATTTAAATTTGCAATTTTCTGCATCTCAACTGTTCCAACGTGTTATGACTGATGTGCCCAAGATGAATACACCACTAGGTGTTCCAATCTGCCAAATTCACGATTCAGCTATCTTGGATTTTAGTATGGGAGAGCCAGCCGGTTTGTTTATGTTTTGCACCGAAAATGAATTTTTCACCCCCGCCCTCTTCTCGTCCATAAATTGGGCAGACTGCAACACCTAGCTGTGTATTCATCTTGGATGTGCCTAAAGGTGGTAATGAGAAATATTCGAAGTTTGTTGACAAATTTCAAGGTTGTAGAAACAAAATGGACATGTACCACTATTAATGGGAACACAATGCAACAGAAACCGAAAATCGTTGCCAGTAAAAGTGGTACATGTATTTTAAACGGCAGTAAACCATCCTGTAATTCAAAATAGAGTTAAAATCTGTTACGGAAACATTTTGTGAAATTTTCTTTTCAATAAGCTGACTTTAGTATGTAGAACACTTTTCCTGGCAACGGAATTGTCATTGTGATTTATATTATAGATAGTGGAATATATAGATGAGCGAAGATAAATCCTTTGTCTCCAAACGAACTGTCAAACGTGTCTCCAAAAGAGCATGACGTCATGATTTCAATGGAAACGTTAAGGGCTGTGACGTCATATGCGCGTGTGCACGGGCAAAAAAATCGACTCAGCCTTGCTTTCGCTCATCTATAGATTCTACTATCTATAATTTATATCAGAAATAAAAAAGTGCATATCTCCAGATTTAGTTATCAAAAATCACTTTTTTGTTGTTTCCTTACTATATATTATTGCTAATAGAAGCCGTGCGTTGGTGTAAAAAACACAATATCGAGAAAAATGGTTTATGTACCACTTTCGCTGGCACCGGTTCAATTTCTGCTACGGAAATTTTCCGAAATACACATTAAGAAATTTTGGGGAATGGGCCTTCAAAAGATCATGGAAATCCCTCTTGCTAGATATTAAGAGGAATTTCCCCTTCAGGAATTTGGAAAAATATATCCTCTTGTGTTCCTAATGAATTTCGCACCATAGGCCAGAAAATGCTTCTCTCTGATAACTCTAAGGAATTTCTCCCTTACGAATTATGAAGAAATTCCTCCGCCTTGACTTCTAAAAAGTTTCTTACACAAGAATATTACTTTGAAACTCAAGAATTCTAGGGGGTTTTATTCTCCTAGATTTTTTATTCACTACAAGAATTTCTTACCTAGGATTCCCTTATCCACAGATTCTGAGGAATGAATAATACGTATCTTAGAATGATATGGAAATGCTAATATCATCTTCCAAACTTAGGCTACTTCGGCCTTAGTCTGAATAAATAATAATAATAATGTTCATGATAGAATTAGAGGCGAAAGTATAGAATTGATAGTTCCGTTAGGATACGGCAGGCATGAAGAATGTTTTTATAGAAGTCGATTTGAAAGCGAGCGGAGGGCAATATTTGTGCCAAGCTCCCGTATGAAGGGGGAGGGAAGAATATCAGTGTGGAAGCTGATATATCTCCACTGGCTTCCACACTGATATTCTTCCCTACGCCTTCATACGGGAGCTAGGCAGAAGGAAGGTCGTGCGATATGTGCCATCACAAATATTGCCCTCCGCTCGCTTACAAATCGACTTCTATAAAAACATTCTTCATGCCTACCGTATCCTAACGGAACTATCAATCAATTCTATACTTTCGCCGCTAATTCTATCATGAACATTTACGTCTAAGTTTGGAAGATGATATTAGCATTATAACCGTTCACGTTTACCGAGTTTAATTAATCGGCGGCTTTAGCGCCACTCTCAACGAGAGACCACCGGTCACGTTTTAATTGCCCGACTTTTTGAGACTGTTTGGCTCAGGGAAAACTCTAGAACGATTATTAAGCGAAATTGGCAAAATCTCTCAAGCGCAAGCTAAATCTCCTCCCATTCATTCACCGCAAGACCTTAGGGACCGCAAAAGGTTTCCATACAACCAAGAAAGAACGTGTTTTGGCTCCCGAAATTAGTGAGTCGTTTATTCAAGAAACTGACGTTAAACGTAATTAAACTAAATCACCATCACTTTACTTCTAGAATATTTTATTCGTGCTGGACGTTGGAAATGGAAACATAAGAGCAAGCATGGCCATGTAACTAAGCTCTAACACGTACCTGCGCAGGTTTTTGATGATCGATGGGGCCCGACGAACTTCGACGAATCTGGCAGCTTCTGGCTCGAGAAGACCTCGACGATGGCGGTGATGCGATGGCTGCCACCGGAATGTCCACGCTGCGATTTGGCGCGCAACGTAAAGATGACCCGCGTGTGTGTTATGGCCGAACTAGAGATGCGGAGGTTGTGGCGGCTGGAACGGAAGCTTCCGTTTTGTTCCGCGAGAGCAATGGCGGCGTAAAAATGCCGATAATGTCCCCGGGGCGATCCTCACTTACGGATAGAGGCACACGTACCCAAAGCGACCCGGCTTCGCGTACCTTTCCGTTCCACCGAGCGGGGATCGGCGAAACCTCTATCTTTCGGTTCGGATCGGGTTCACTGCGTGCAATGGACGACACGCGCTCTCGGATGGCTCCGGTCCACAGAAAATGACGGAGAGGGACCTTACCTTCGGCAATGGACGACCGATGGGAGATTCTTCGCTACGATGGTTTGAACGACTTCACACACTCCGTTTAACTACCTACTTGAGGCGGGCCTTCACGGTACACACGGGTCTCGATGATCTCGAACGGAATTCGTGGCTCGCACCACGACGGCACCTTGGACGGTCTCCACAAGACGACGGAAATTTCCAGCCGTACAAAAAAAGCGCAGCGCGCTGCGTCCAACACGAATTTATTTTAGTATTAAGTTAAATCGCTCACATAATTGAGTATAATTACCTTTCTTCGTAGTAGTAGATTTAATAAAAAATTCAAGCAGAATTTGCGATACAACGGAATAAACAAAGAAAGAAACACAAAACGTTTAACACCACTTATCATTTTTATAAACTCACTCACTAATGTTACCTTTAAATTGTACTTCAAATCACACAAGATATTCTCAAAACGTAAGTATCTCTAATCGCGTACTTCTGCTTTCCAGCCAATGATCGAGCGGATGAAATAGCTACGCCAAGAAACTGTGCCTCTTTTCAAATTTGAGCCCTATTCAAGTATTTTAAAAGACTACTCTGTAACTATTCTTCAGGAGAATGCATTATTTGAAAATCGCGCCAAATGATTTGGCATGGCGCCGAGAAGCATGGCGAATTTAAACCGCTTATTTTAAATTTAGCGCCATGCTATAAAAGCAGAGCTTTTATAACATGTTCCATGTACGCGAGTTGAGCACAGAGATAGCTCGATTTTATCAACACTAGCTTTTATTTAAAGTTATTATTTTATTCTTATAATATTTTCAGTTTATGAATAATTAATTAACAACAACAAAAACGTAAAACGTTACAGCATTTCCATATCATTGTAAATCGTTTAACTTCACGTAGAAGTAACACACAGAAAATCATTAATTAACGTATCTTAGATTTTCTGGATAAGAAACACATGGAAATGTTCCCAGGAAATGTCTGTAGGATTCTCACGTATGTCCTGCTGGAATTTTCTCATCTGAACTTTTTGGTTGACATTACATTTCCCATTTGAAAATTGCCATGTCGCAGCTTAGTGTTTATTAAGAACTTCCACAGTTATTAATTGTGAGGTCTCTAAGTAGACTAAGTAAACTAACACGATTATCCTCATAGGCAGAGTGAAGTACCAAAAAACTTACACCGTACCATGCTTAGCCTTGCTTTGCAGCCGTCAGCCATACATTCAGATTTTTTACTAGTGTTCTCACAAGGAATTACAAACCCTCCTGGATGAACTATTGTAAATTAGGGCACGAAAAGCAAATATTTAAAGAACGTATTTTCGTCACCCACCGACGAATTGTTTGAAGGATAATTTTGAACCGCGCCGATCCGAGCCGCCGCCGCCGAGAGCAACCGCCGTTAGCAAATTGCGGTCACGCCGCCGCCGGCTCAAAGTAGATCGGCGCACAGGTCTAAGAGAGATAACCTTGTTTCTAATACAGTTGGCAATACCGGCCCAAGACGACGTATATTCAAAGATTTATATCCTATCGATCATAATTACTGTGAATATCCTCAAATTATTAATGTAGATAGGCTATAGTTATATAAAGGCCTTGGTAAATATCAATTTGTACTGTAAAATGAGCAGTTTTGGCTTCAAACCTTAAATTATGTAACTACAAAAATATGAGAAAATTAAAAAAAATAAATAAAGGCTGTCGGATTGTCGTAGAGTCAACCAACCCTTTTCAATAAACAGTAGCTCCGCCCATTGCGATATCTATTACAGTGCAACAATAAAATTGTACTTACAGAGGCTGTAGCTTTTCGACCGGCGCCTCCCCGATCGGACGCATCTCCTCGTCAATGCTGCACTGCTGCGGCAGTGGACCTTTCGAGCCGCTGTTCCGCTTGAGTTGATCCGCATACTCCATATATATTCGCTGCCATTTGGGTTGCGTTTTGAGCTGCAGAAGAATTTCCTCCAGCAGTGCGTGCTTGGAGATACCCAGAATAGAAGACTCGGAAGCACTAGTCGAAGCGGATCGGAAAGGAGACCCAAGTAGGTTATCCAGCACCTGTCGAATCTTTTCTTCCGTGCCGTGCTGGGCCAGCTGGAAGCCCAACATTAGGTACCAGTGTTTCACTTCCGTTGATGATTGGATAGTTTCGGCAATTTTGATCTGGTTCTCCACAAACGAGAGAATTGCCTCGTTCTGCCAGGTTGTATTCGAACTGCAAAGGATTGAAATAATAATGGGTCTATGAACTTAAAGCAAAACTTACTTTTCCATGAAAGATCTGGAATTGACCGGTTGGAAATTAGAGAACGATTGAACCGTGGCTAATGGGAATGTCTTCAAGTTGCGTACAATGGACCCCACTTTGGTTGTCATTAGACCATGGCGCATTATGGGATCTGCGGAGTTGGTTATTAGCCAGCTTTCCAACTTTTTGCTGTATGAAAATGATGCACCATTGGACAAGATGACAAACGGAATCCCCTGATCTGAGACGTGTAGAAGCGTCGCATAGCCTGTAATTGAAAAGTGAAAGTTTTATGATTGAATAACAGACATCGATTCTCTATATTCACTTGTTCCCATAATGTCCAGGCAACTACTACTGAGGAAGATACTTTGCTCGTTCAGATCCCATACACGTAACGTACAATTCTCTGTTAAAACTGCGCCTAATCGACAATCAGCACTCTGAAAAAAAAATCGATAATTAATTCTGTGCAACTATTATAAAAAAAAATTGGAAAACTGAATCAGAAATGAAATTTTAAAATATATACGAAATAAAACAAAAATTAGGATGTAAAAAATGGTAGAAGAATGTGCAACTATTTCGTCTACTTACAAACGTACTATGAATCACCGGGCTGGTCAAACTCATAACCGGCAGTATCGGAGATCCGTTCTGAATGTCCAGAAACCTTATGCTGCCATCCATGCTGCACAGCAGCACGAATCTCTTCGCTACTGCAAAACTGCATACCGGCGATCCGATCACCGTTTCCCATAGTTTTTTGTCTGCTCGGGGAAGACTCATCAAGTTGACCAACACTTTCCCCAACGGACCGTAGCCCGTTTTCACGGCTCCGTTCGTAACCTGTATTCGATAATCTCCTATGGCTTTGATACCCGCCCCTTGTACCGGGGACGCTTTCCCGGACAAAACTGGCTGAATGGTCACGGAAAGCTTCTCCGGACTATGCAAAGCGATTGTGGTCGCAGGATCTGATGGCAGTACAGCACGGCCAGGTGGCGGATCTTGTTTACTCACTTTCTTCAATCGACTGTCCAGCTTGGCAGTCTGGGCCGCCAGGTTTTCGAAATTAATGCCTATTCCGTTTGTGGCGACAGAGATAGACGTTACAGATTCGGGCACTTTTTCGACGGTCACGATGCTGCTTTTACTGGCAGTGCTACTGGAAAATTGGCCACTTCCGGAGGTCGGCACATCCGCTTCATCGTTCAGAGGTATGAACATGGGCGTAATCCGTCGTTTGCCATCAGCTGTCTTGGTTTCGATTTGCTTCAGAATTGGCCGTTGGCTGTCTTGACTAGCAGACGATTGAATTCCCACCGGTGACGACGAGGGCAGAGCGATTGAGCTTATTTTAGGGGCAGCTTGCGGTGGTGTACTTTGCGGTAGCTGAGGTATCAATGTCGGGGCAGTCAACTTGCTTTGAGATGCACTCAGCAGCTCGGCATTCTCAATTAGAGAATCTTTTCCAGTTTGACCATTCATATCCAACGTGATGTTCTTGCCGTACATTCGATGGTACAAACTATTCCGATCATCATCGGATAAAGGTGTCCCCAACTCTTCGGCACTGAACTGTAGACATGCCACGTGGCCGTCTCCGCTACAAGCCAGAAGAATGTATCCATTGTGACTCCAGCTTAAATCCAGGATCGAATCTTGAAAGAGATCATGAATAACCACAAGAGGACGTTGTAGAGCTGTCAACCAAACGGACAAACTCTTGTCCCTAGATCCAACGGCCAAACAACAATACTGCTGAGATTTATTAGTCTTCGGGGCCATTCTTTGTAGAATTGCGTTGTGGAACCTCACACAGGTGACCGCTTTCCGATGACCTACGAAATCTTTGTCGCACTTCCAACCATCTCTCTCGATGATTTGTGCTGTAGGACCTCCTCCGTTCATGGCGTGAGCCGATACCAAATACTGGCCATCGGGGGACCAAGACAATCGCAGAATATGCGTTGTTCCTCCGCATTCTTCGAACGGCTCCGTTACCGTCTTAAATAATGTAAAATTCGATGTCTTCCAAATTTTCAAAGTTTTGTCATCGCTCTGCGAAGCAACAAACTTTCCAACCGGATCCCACGCAACTCCTTTCACTAACCCAGTGTGACCCTTCATCACCTGTACAATCGACGGAAATTCCTTCGCGTCCCAAATGATGACGGTATTGTCAACGCTGCTACTGGCAATGTATTGATCCTGCGGGGACCACGCCAAATCGAGAACATCCCCCGAGTGACCCCGGAGTGTGGCAATACACCTCCAATGCTCCACCGTCTTGGCGGATCCGAATGAGCTCCCTCCACCGGCACTCTTCTTCCAGATCATTATCAATTTATCGTCCGCGCAGGATGCCAACATGGTTCCGCTGCCACTCCATCGAACACAGTTCACGCACGCCAGGTGGTTGTCCATCTGACAGAGCATCCGCGGAACATTCTTATTTTTCTCAGCTTCCTCGCTGATCACCGGTACCAAGTTCCAGATCACGACCCGGCCGGAATCATTTCCCTGCCCACCTGTGGCAAATTTTTCGCCACCAGGATGGATATCGATGGAAAATATTGCCTTTTCTGAAAGTAAATCCTCATTAAAATCGAACTTTTAATAATAGGCTAGGGAGAAGCATCAGTCATCATAATTATATTTTGCGGTTTACAATTTATGCAGACATATTGGGACCATTAACACATGATATCATACTTAAAAGGCTTTTCAGAAACGAATCATCTGTTGTAAAATTTTAATCGAATCATTTGACCTGACAAGAAAAAGCATACAAATGTAACCATCTGGGTATCGAACACAAAATTTAATAACACACAATAACAATAACTAATAAAAAAAATGGTTAGACCTGAGCAAGCTGAGAACTGCGATCATAACTGATACATCTACCCTACCTTCGTTGAATATTTACCATCGTGATGAACCCAGGCTGGTTGCAAAATTTTCATGTCGGATTCCGGCGAATTTTCAGATCAATTTTTTCCAACAAATCGTACACTTCACTTCACATTTCTTTCTTAACAATATGATGCACTTGTTGCTGAACAAGTTTAACTAGTTTTGCGAAGGCATTTAATCGAAATTTAATACGAATTTATCAAAAAATGTTTTGCAATCTACAGCAAACACTCCGCGATCCGCAAATAACGAGAGAAGTAAAGAGCGGAGCAGAATGGATACGTTTGCGTGCGTTTTGACAGCTTTCCTATGGCAAAACTGTCAAGACGCACGCAAACGTATCCATTCTGTTCAGCTCTTAAAACGCCGAAGTGCGCCATAAACAGAGTTGGTGCTAGCGGGCATTGTGCACGCCAAATCAGAAACCATCATAAATTGCGTATTGAGAGGTTTTAGAGCATCACTACCGATCGCGAATATTGCAGTTTGCATTGAAACACGGATTATTTCAGAGGTTTGAGCTGAACTCTGGAAGAAATGGTATATGGTAACGCCTACCATATCGAAGGTAACAGTAAATACATTTTACCATTTGATTTCGGTAGAACGCAAATAGTTTTCAGAATAACTATAAAGCGCGGTAAATTTTACTATGCTTTCTTGAGCGATGACGTCTGGCAGATTTTACCATGTTCTTATCATTGCTTCCACAGACAAACAGACGTAACAGCTAGAACATTTTTTTGAAAAATTCATCACCCAACTCCTCTACCACCATCTTGCGAGCATGTTACACGAAACAATGTTTCGTATAACATTGTCACCAGAAGGCGCTGGAGTGAAATGTCAAACTCGAAGGAATACGACGCTAGCGCCTCTAGTTGTGAAACGCGCAATCAATCATATTCAAATTGATCGTTTAAGTCATGGTCGATGGTAATTTCTCTAGTGTTACGTCTGTTTGTCTGTGTTGCTACTATGCGTACGTGAATTCGAAACATAGTAAATTCGAACATGTTCTGATTCTTTTCATTATGGTAGTTTTATTGTGATTCGGTATATCGTGAATAAAAAAAGATCAAACCGCATTTACTTAATCAAGCATATTTATTTACAGTCTGTTCTCCACTGTTGTCATTTTTCCCCTCACTTCATTGTGCAAAAGTTACGACATGTTAATTTTTAATTACATAAATAACAGCAAGTGACATGAAGATAAAAACACATGATTTTCTGGTTAGCATAGCTAGCTTATTTTGAGTCTTCCAAATTCATTCCATTCCTGCCGTCCTTTCTGTCGTCAATATTCTTCACAATTTGTAGCCAGAATCTGGCGCGGAATATGGTACGGGACAGCAAACGCAGAACTAGCGGGATAAGAATGTGTAAACTCGATCTAGGAACCCTCTCGGTGTCACTTAATAACATCGAATCACTCAGGGGATTTGTGATAGCTGTAAAATTTTCTCAATAATATTGCTCTCACAATTAGAATTAAGATTAATGTTCTTACTCATTATGTGATACAAAAATGCCTTATCAAAATATTTAATGTAATGAAACGAAAAAAATGTGTAAAAACTTGAACAACAATAAAAGACTAATTTTCGTTGCGCGCTGGACGTGAAAAGAATGGCGGCAAGAAAGGCGTCAAAACATTCCGTGGTCGAAGTGGTACAGAGGCACAGTTGAATTTACCATGGGAGATAGTACTTTAAGAATGACAGGCCATATAGTAATGCGGACAATAATGTGGTAATTCATGAAGATATGTTGGTTGTGTTTACTATTATCGTGCATGGTAAACCTAAACAGGACTGTGTGGTTTATTCTACTATACATTTTTTATCAGTGTATATATCTTTAGGGTCTGTCTCATTTGGAGAATTAAACTTAAACGTGACAGTTCGAAAATTAGTAATAACTCATGTCAAGATTATCTATATCAAGTATGTATAGCTATCACCGTCTGAACGTAGTTTCACTCTTTCATCGACCGACAATTTAAACGTCGATTGGCGCTTTGATGTTGCACGAAGAAGAAGAAGAAGAAGAAGAAGCGGAAAGATGATAATCGAAAAAATCTCCACGGGAAAGTATATGGCATAAGGCTCGGCATAAGGTATCTAATACTAATGACACACTGGTGGTACAAATAAAAAGATATTTTAGTTACTACACTCAACCAACAAAACTAGTGATAACCATACGAATATCTTATGTTTTTTTGCTATAAGCATTAGTTATAAATTTTATATGATTTTCTTATGAATCGACCGAGTATAATTTGCATAAGTTTGTCTTATGAAAAAATTAAGTCTAATCAGTGCACGTTAAGTAATTCATAAAAGAATCTTATGAACATCAAAAGTTGTTTTATATGAAGATCATTATATTTTCAATACGATTTTTATATATGTTGTACTCTTTCATGAAATCAAAAGAGAGAGAAAAATACAAAACAAAACTATACCTCAAATCATTGTTCAATGTAATATTTTATTTTTATTTTAAGCCATGTAAACGATCCATTTTACATAAGAAGATTTAAACTAATGTGATATAAAATTTACTATATGCTTCGCAAACTTTACTCTTATCAATATCATATCCGATAGATATGGCGGCAAAGTCTCAATCAAGAAATAAAATAAGTCGACCGGAATCTAACCTGGCTACAGGTTAAAGTGATAGCTGGTCATCGCTCAGGATGGAAATTCGGCCCTTTGCACCACCGGAGGTGTACAGGACCCATAAGTAAAGTAATCCGATGGACATTCCGCCAAGATGGTTGCATCGCACCAGTTGGGAGATTCGCGAGTCGTTTACTGGTCGGAGATTTCCTCTTCAATTTTCTGTAAAATATAAATATGTATTTTAGAAATAAGAAACCTTAACAAGAGGAAACAATTGCTCACTATATTGAACCACCAATTTACATCTGACTATAATATTTGCGGTATTCAACGACGATATATTAGGTTTTCTCGGCTAATTGCCATAGTAAATCTGCGATGCGAAGCGTCCACGACATATTTCGCTATATTAACATACCATTTTATAAGATTTGCCTTATGAGTTTTTCACATCAAGAGTTGTAATGAAAATTATAAGAGGTGTCTTATGTTTTATTTTTTCTACAGATAACTCCCATGAACTTCATAAGATACAAAAATGAATTTTATCGCAGGCCAATACTTATCATAAGAGGCTCAATGAAATTGGAATTCGATTATTTTTTCACGCTTCATAAGATGAGGCTTATGATGTTCCTAAGATAGTTTAGTTGAGTGTAGATAAAGATTGTCACTTCGATTCCCTTTGTTCTGCTGTCCGGAACATGTTGGGTACCAGGCTGTCAAATCGTATGGATTTTCATGCTTTGACATTTAGCTCCCCTATCCTCGCCAGCAAAAGATGTTCCGGACAGCGACGACAGCGACAATCTTTATCTAGTAACTAAAATATCTTTTTACAAATACCATGGTACAAGAATTTTGAAATGAGTACCATATCAATTATTGTCTTTATTGAAGATAGTCTTGAAATAATTTTCTTGTTCTCTTGTACCATGGTACAAGTACCACAGGTGTGTCCTTAGGCTCTGTCTCATTTGGAGAATTAAACTTAAAAGTGACAGTTCGAAAATTAGCAAATAACCCAGTGATAAGAATGGCTGGTGCTACCCAGCAATTCCAATAAGACATCGATGCAAAATGATTCGATATCTGTCAAAAGTAATCTTGCTCTGCGAGCAGGGTTATTTGATAATTATTGAAATGTCACTTTTAAGTTTAATTTCAGTTTAATTCTCCAAATGAGACAGACCCTTAGTATAAGGCTCAATTTCTCGAAATTGTACACCGTAATCGAAAAAGTATTTGATAGGCGTAGTAGCGGATACCTTCCAACATAACTGGTACCTATAGGTATAATAGTTTTCTCGAGAATGTTCCTTCTCTCGAAAAATCTCGCGTTAGATGCCTTTCGCCTCGCCTTTCGCCATACAAATTTCCTGCTGGCTTTTTGCGCATATACCATAGCGCCTGGATGATGTCAGCGGCGGGTAGAAAACCAGCCATTGCTTATTATGAAATAGGAAATATCCTTCAGAAGTTTGGAAAGAATACCTTCTGGAATCCACGGATTACGAAAAATAGTTCTCCACACTCCAAATAATCTAAAAGTTGTTTCCACCTGAATTTTCAGGTACAGTTTACGTGCACACGTAACTGCAACTGCTTCAGAAAATTCAGGTGAAACTTACGTGTCCGGTGAATTCTATCCAAAACTCTGGTAGAACTTACCTGATTTTCACGTAGAATGAAATTTCTATCGACAAATCAGGTAAAGGTTACGTGAATTTCAGGTGGAAAAGAATCTACGTACTTTTTCAGGTGGAAACAACGTGCAGATTTTTTTGGGTGCAGAAATTTCGAGTTCCTCCAGGAATTCCTTCGGGAGTTCCACCAAGAATTCCTGGAATTCAGGAGTGTCATAAGGAATTCATGCAACCACAAGGGTAGTTATGGTTGACTCGAACAAAAATATTTAATTTGTTAACCGTAAAGTTAAATGTGACTCAATATACCAAGTTGGTTGCAATAAAATCGACACAGTTGTTTCATAAGGGCCAATGTCGCAATGAGCTCGAATGGAGAAAAGTGGGTTCCAATGTTCCATGACATGTTTTCAATTGTAGTTCAAAAATTAGATGTTATTTTAAATGTTAATAGTTTGCATGAAATACATCCACATCTAATCATTGAAGCCCCATATAAATAAAATTTACTTTGGATTGATTTCGATTTGAAAATATGATTAAAGAACTAGTCGTCCTTTTTTTCTAACAGTGTACACTTGCGCCCTTCAGAAATGCGCCATAATGTTTTTGACAACATCCTTTTCGCCCAAATTTCACGCCTGGCTGTCAACCTATTTGTCAATATCGCCTGTTTGCATCGCCCCGTTGTGTTTTCAAAGTACCGTTTAGCCCTTTGGTCACATGCGTTTTTTGCAAAGAGCGAAGTGTCATAATGCAAAAATGAAGCACAGTTTAGCCCCTTTGCTGCCATGGAGAGAACGGGGCGCAATCGCACCAAGAAAAAAATTCCAACGGAAATGTAATATCGCCCTTTTGTATTTTTCTGTTTTTACAGCAAAAAAACAACATTTTGTACTATTTTTAATATGCTACATATAGTACATTTCCAGGAGGTTCGATCTATGTCATAAACTCGATTTGTTTACATTTGCGACTTCGGCCCTTATGAAACACCTATGTCGAAATATCGAATCCTCATAATTGTTACATACGTCGTTATGAAAAATTATGCTTGAAATATCAATCAGTGCGTACTTCGTTCGGTTACGTATTGCTAAAGAGAGGACATTAAGACAGCATTCAGTGTCGAACATGGGCATTATGAATTTTTACGTATGCCCTTTGGATTGCGAAACGCTCCATCCACCTTTCAGAGGTAATGGACAATATACTTAGAGAATACATTGGCAAAATATGTCTAGTTTACATGGACGACATAATTGTGTATTCTACTGTCTCCAAGAACACTTGGAAAACTTAACAAAGATCTTCACTTGTTTGCAAAAGTATAACATGAAGATTCAACTAGATAAAAGCGAATTCCTACGCAAAGAAGTCGCTTTTCTTGGACATCGTAACACCAGAGGTGTTAAACCAAATCCAAGCAAGATTAGTGCAATCAAAACATGGATACCCAAGACCGATAGGAACTTCGCGGGTTCTTAGGTATTCTAGGTTACTACCGCAAATTTATTCAAGATTTTGCTAAAATTGCAAAACCACTCACCAACTCCCTACGAAAAGGTGAAAAATTAAGCACACTGCTGAGTTTGTTAATGCATTCAGAGATGCAAACATTTTGACTAGTAGTAGTATCTTGCAATACCCAGATTTCAACAAAAATTTCATACTAACAACCGATGCTTCTAACCACCCAATTGGTGCAGTAATCTCCCAAGGTACTATTGGAAATGACAAGCCAATAGCGTTCGCATCACGGAACCCTAACAAAGTCAGAAGAAAACTATTCCACCATCGAAAAAGTTATTGGCTATTCGATGGGGATCAATACTGAGCCATACCTTTTTGGTAGAAAATTTGTTTATACACAGACCATCAACCTTTAACTATGGACTAAACCTCAAAACTCCAAATGTAAACTTATCA
This sequence comes from Armigeres subalbatus, assembly GCF_024139115.2. Classification (NCBI taxonomy): domain Eukaryota; kingdom Metazoa; phylum Arthropoda; class Insecta; order Diptera; family Culicidae; genus Armigeres; species Armigeres subalbatus. Next base: position 458,973,896 of record NC_085140.1, on the reverse strand, counting down.
AATGGAGACTGAACTTGAGGTTGATTATGAAATTAAGTATAGACCAGGAAACAGAATATTGTCGCAGATGGTTTATCTCGAATTCCGCATGAAGTAAACTTAAACGAAGAAGACAGTCAGATGACGAAACCGTTCATTCAGATACAGATGATGGAATTCTTCCAATGACTACGCCCTCTCAATGTACATTCTAATCAAATAATACTCCGTATTAGTGACCATGATGAAAATAAGTGAAGAAATCTTTCCAC
>NC_085140.1:458893505-458973620 GCF_024139115.2 Armigeres subalbatus | reverse complement strand
CTTAAAATTCAAATGAACGAAAATCTTCTGGTTACCCTGAGCAGTAGAGCTTTCCATCTGAAGCGTCGTGCCTTAGCAGATCCATCAGTAGTTTTCGATGAGCGTGCAAGTCATATGACATTCAGCTGAGTACGGATTTTTCACTGGCTGCTGGTGTTCGTGGTCTCGAAGGAAAAGTATCGGAAAATCAGTCCAATTCGGTCCAATTTCCCCGTGATTGTGAAATTCGCTGTTCCATCCAGCCCAAGACCGCCAGTTACCATGTCTGAGGTCCAGGATCTGATGTCGTCCCTGCCGGACGATAAAATCAATAAGCGCATCGTGACGATGGGCTTTGTTTTGTTTTCCAATCAGGGCAATTGGGATTCGGGTGGAAAATCGATAGTTTCGATAGGATTTTCCTGATTTTTCATATTTTGGTCAATATGTTGCTATGTCTACAGCACATTAGGATAAATGATGAATGTCTCATAGCTGTTAATTTTGGTTTAAATATGTTATCTAAGAAATTTGGTATCACGTGACATTTTTTAAATTTCGCCGTGAGAATGGTTCTAAAATCCATTTGAAAATCGTCATTCTTTATGATGTTATGGAGCTGATACTATCTGGACGGCCGAGTTAACCAAACCGAACAAAAAGTGTTTCTGTACTGGTTCAAATTGAACCGAGTTTGTATGCTATACATGTAGGGGTACGTGGGGTAAAACGACCATTTTGATCTTATACATGACATACAATACTATATTACTACAATACAATACTATCATTTTGTACCATTTGGGTTTACTGTAGATATGATCGCTGCCACCAGCGTGCTGCAACAGCAGGCAGGAGACATCCGCCAGAACAAGCCGAACTGGGCATCCTACAAGCAGTCCCAGATGATTTCCCAGGAAGACTTTGCCGTTGTCAGTAGCCTGGACAAGGACAAGAAGTCCAGCTCAATATCTGCAGGAGAATGCGGCGCAATGTGCCAAGACGTTCCTGAATCTGCTGTCGCACGTTTCCAAGGATCAGACGATTCAGTACATCCTGGTGATGATTGACGATCTGCTGCAGGAGGACCGGACGCGCGTGCAGTTGTTCCACGACTACGCCAACAAGCGCAAGGAAGCGTGTGGGCACCGTTCCTGATCGCTGAACCGCCAGGACGGCATCGTCAACATGGCGTCCAGGTCATTGCAAGCTTGCATGCTGGGGTCAGGAATCGATGCAAGTCCGATCTGCATTTCTACCTGAGTGGTTGAAAGACCAGCTGACCGTTGCTGTAAGTATGATGAGAAAACTATGAATCTTAGCTTTGGAATCCTATAACCAATTAATATTGAATTGAACGAAATGTTGATCCTAACACTGTTTGAATAGCTTCAAATTAAATAGTTTCAATTACTTAAGTGAATGCTGTATGAGTGATGATCATGTTCTTCTTGCTTGGGCTAAGCATTTCAAAGCTTTATTATGAGATATACAATTTATTCCATTTGTTTCAGTTCAGTCAATAAGAAACACTGAAAAAAATTCAATGGAAGAATTTTATATTTTTAATTAACTTCTTCCAGCGCTCATAAAAACAAATATTAATTGCTATTAACACTAACTTTTGAGTTCAGTTTTCCATATTGTTGTTTTAATAGCGGTCATCATTTGTCATATGCTCAAACAATGCACCATTGATTTTTAAGTTTTATATTACTTCTTATTCAGGAAATAGCTCAGTAGTAGATTCTACACCTCTCTTCTGAAGAGGTAAAATTATGTCATCATTGTTTTGATATAAGTAAACAACATATTTTTGGTCTTTTGAGAATTACAATTATAATGACTCGTAGTTTAAAATACAGTTTCTGATTTCTAATAAGTTGTATGAAGATTATATACGAGGAGAAGACGCTGTTGCTTTGTATGAGTATTTCTCATAATCATTGCGAGTCATGTTCCTACTTTCTTGCATCTAAGTAAATTGCTCTTAAGCGGCCTTATAATTTCCATACTTTTTTCTTGTACGCTGTTTTGAGGGTTTTCCACCTCATATTCCTCTCCGCTCGTTGACCTTTATTCTTCGCTTAGTGTTGTTCAGTTTGGTTCAGCTACAGTGAATCATCGATGACTGAAGGAAAAGGATTGTTCACCAGTATTTTGAATTCGGCGAAGATGGAATTCAATCACTTTGTCCTTTCCGAAATCCGGTCCTTCGTATTTTTCCAACCAAACCAGATCTTTGATAAGTAATCAATATCTGAATAGTGTTAAGGAGTCAAAATGCAATCTTTTCATATTTTGGTTGGAATACATTCGAGTAATAGATTTCAAGTCGGAGAAAGGGTGACTTAATAGTTCTATCCCATAAAAGTACTATTCATCCTAAATCGTTAGGCTCCACAATTCCTCAACACTTCCGTTCCTTCCACTCGTGATTGCCATTCATAGCTGATTCATATGCTTCTCATCACTTTGAAGCCTCTTCTATGCTCTGTCTTCCGTCAACTGTATTACCATGTTGTATTGGGAATCAGTATAAAATTCTGTTTATTCATTATACCTCTAAGCTAAGTTGATTTTGCAATTCCACCTTCCTGTATGGAATAATGGTTGCCAATTCCCTTGTAAACCTGTTAAACGTTACAAAACCTTGATACAACATCCATTTTCAACTCTTGATAGTAATGTTGCTTGTTTTTACCGTTCTTTCTACGACATAATCACTATGTGACAGTGGATCTGCATTTAGACAGAACTTGTTACTAACTCAATTGCACGGCGCAGGTTTAGATCCGCTGATCTTTGAAATGTGTTTCGAATTGCTTGCTAGCTTGCAGAACTATCCCGTTGATAACTTTGAAAACTTCTCCCCGAGTAGGCTCGTAGACTGTTGAAAGAAATCGAAGAAGCTGACAGAAAACGTGCCGAGGAATCAGCGCTACTCATCACCACGGGCATGGACATCACGCTCATCAGGGTGGTGCAAGTGGAAGCAATGGTGGTGCGGTGGAGATGATCATCATCATCACCACCATCACAGTTTTCTGTTCCATTTGCTCCACCATGAGTATACCCACCACCACAAGCATATGGAGGAAAAGTATCGCGATATATCGAGTGTCAGAGAGGCCTCGAGCGAGTGGAAGGCGAAAGAACCGAACGTCTCGCTTACGGTCGGTAGTTCATCTGAAACGCTCCAAAATCATCCATTCCTAAAGGCAAATACCATACTATTGCTGGTAGTTTTCAGAAGCGTCTCCTGTTTCATGTACATTTTTGAAGAAGTTCGCATTGTCAGAATCTCATTCCGCTGCATTTGTTTAACAATCTTCTTTTGGGCAGATAACATACATGCTCTAACTGGCTACCAATGTATGAGCAACAACTTGCAGACACAATATTCAAAAAATAATGACTTATGTATAGAGGCATGATCTTTCATCATACCACATAATTCATTGACGTAAGTCAAAATCTGATGGAGTCCATATGGAAATCTCGATTGTCGATACTGAGTAATCAAATAAAAAATATTAATAATAATCGGAATAATTACAAATCGCAAATGCAAAATCAATTAATGGCGTCAGTAGTCGCTTTTATCCGTGGATGTGGAAATTGAGCTAGACCGAGAATTTGTAAAATCCATCCATGAAAGCGACCCATGTAGACTCTTTACAACAATCGCATATAACCCACAATAATACAAATGTTGTGTCTGTTCGCTATAACAGTACTGAAATGGAGATACACAAAATATCGTTCAGCTTCCAAATCACCGTGTTTTATCCCCTTGATAGTGAGATGCGAAATAACGGATTTCATTTGTCGCTCACCAGAACAAGAGAGTACATTCGAGTCGGTAGCCCGTTGCCTGCAGATGATGCTGCGTGTCGACGAGTACCGTTTTGCATTCGTCACTGTCGATGCATTAGCACGCTGATCAGCATCCTGTCGTCCAGTGAACTTCCGGGTAATTTAGTCACAGGACCCATAGTCCACAGTTACGAACTAATTCTTCCAAACCTTTGGAGTGCAATATCAGCTGGTGTTCTGCCTGTGGTCTTGACCTTCAACCCGTTGCTGGCGGAGAAGATGAATAAATTCAGTGATCCCCATCCTGGCCGACATCCTGAGCGACGGTGCCAAGGAGAAGGTGACCCGCATCATTCTGGCCGTGTTCCGCAACATGATCGAAAGCCGGACGATTCCCAGGTCGAGAACTCCATTCCATGGTCCAGTGCAAGGTCAGAAGCAGTTGCAGATTTTGGAGCAGCGCCGTTTCGATGACGAGGACATCAGTCCGATCTGGAGTTCCTCATCGAGAAGCTGCAGAACTCGTTCATGACTTGAGCTCGTTCGATGAGTACGCCACGGAGATCAAGAGCGCCCGTCTGGAATGGTCGCCGGTGCACAAGTCGGCAAAGTTCTGGCGCGAGAATGCTCAACGTTTGAATAGGAAGAACTACGAACTTTGCGCATTTTGGTTCATCTGCAAACTTCGAAAGCACTCTAGTTTGTCCGTTGCCACTACGACATTGGAGAATACGTTCATCTACCAAGAGGAAAGCGATGAGTATCGTTGAAATGCCATATTTGATATTTAATTCATTTTTTCGCAGCGTCATGAACAATTGGGTGGAAAACAGCTGGTCATGCCTGCTTAGCCATGACGACCCTAATGTCCTCTGAAGCTCTGCTTGCAGTCCAGAAGTTGATGGTGCACAACTGGTAAGGCGTCACTCGTTTTGAATTGACTCCATCTTTATGTGTTGAACTTAATCCAAAATTAAAACCTGTTAACCACCTACAATGACCCTTCATACACACACGCACAGATACATTCATACGTGTGCTCAGTTTGTCGAGCTGGGTTGATTGGTACATATGTCTTGGGTCTTTAAGCCTCCGATTAACAAGTTGATTTTTCAGGTGATTTTATTACCCTTCGTAGGGTGCAAGAAGAGTAAAGGAAATTCTGGAAAATTTCCAATTAAAATACAATCACAAGTACAATCAAAGTTAATTGCCTACATTCAGGTAAACCACCCAGGTAAATTAATTACTATGTCTGAGACTCGATTTGTGCAATTGCACAACTATGTGAAAGATTTAGTTTGAAAAATGTATTGGAGGTAACCACTTCCTTCGGTGTCTGATCCCACGAAACCAGTACGCTAGACAGTGCTCTTTCTGACTTGCGCGTCTTCTGAACACGTTAGTGTCAACATTGCATGGCCTCACTGGGATCATTAAGAGCGACTACTCCAGTAAGTTCGACAGCACCACAAGGAGATCAATAAAATGAGTAAATCAAAAATAATTCTTTGGATTTCTGCGAGTTAACATGGAGGTGGTAACCCTTTGCCAAGGGGGTTTAGGAGGTCTCCTCCCAGGGAGGCGAAGAGCGAAGTGAAGGAGGCTGCAACTAGCAGCACCTTCAGCAATGATGGGATATTGGGGTATAGCCATATCAGCACGCTGGGCGGGCGCTACCCTGGATGTGGGCAGGCTTGACAAAACTCCTCACCTCCGCTGGGAGTCAAAATAAAATCATCATCGCAAATGCTGCCTTCGCATCCTCACAATTGAGTGGAAGCGTAAAAAGCAGAGTACAAAACGCAGAGTGAGGAAAAGCAAATAAAAACACATGTGAGTGAGGCGTCGGGCGAAAAGCATTCATTGAGCCTCGGAGCGACGCGTTGTATGTAAAAAATCTTGGAGGCTGTTTTGAGTGTGAGTGTTGTAAGTGGTGACGCACCACAAGAAAAGATGAACAGATAGACTCGCTCTTGTTTTGCGACCAAAGCTCAGGTTTAATGATGCACAATGTTGTGAGTTTTGATGCTTCTTTCTCCTCAAAAACGCTTGCTCTTGCTCATTTTCTACTCGGCGAGGAGTTTTTGGCAAGCCTGGATGTGGGTGGTCGCCGAGCCTTGTTGATGAAAACTGATAAGGATAGGTACGCCGAAGTCCTTGAATCGATGCGGGCGGCCAAAAATCTTTCGGCGCTGTGTCAGGACGTGCGAAGCGTCAGACGTACTAAGACCGGTGAGATGATCTGGGTTCTGAAATCCGTAGCGCAAGCTAATGGGACGGACTATAGGAAACTGGCCCAAGAGGGCGTGGGTGACGGCGCCGAGATGACGTCGTTGGGGTCGGAATGGTGTGAATGTGCTGTCTCTTGCCTAATATATGGGGATTTACGAAGTGGACTATATTGTTAATATACTATATTTGTTTTAACGCTTCAGCAGTGAGGGTTCCGCTAGCACGTTCAGAAGGAACGGAGTCGTGTCATGTATTGACGTAACGTTTGTCCTGATCTGGTACCAGAATTTGACTGGAGGGTGGATGCGGGTTCTACCCATAGTGATCATCTAGCGGGGATCGCTGTTAGGTCCCAGGAAAGCCCTGCCGAGAAATTGCAGACTCCCGGTGTACTGGCAGAGTGCCGAGATTGTGGCCCTTCGATCAATTTGCCTCAAGACAGAGGATAAAAGAGCGGACCGACTTGAAGTGTTTCGAGTTGCGAGACTAAGGAGCTCTTCACGAACGATCCCCGGATAGGTTGAGGAAGCTCAGGGCCTGATGGGTTCCGAGCAATGCAGCGTTGCATTTTAGGCGAACAATTTCGAGAATCACGTTTGGCGTACCTACTCTAATCAACATCTTCAAAGAATACATGAACCCCAAACAGGTGAACTGCATTATGTGTCCAGAGTCAGTCATTCCTACCATTCAAGTCGTGTACAAAACTATTTCAGCAGGAATAAAATTCTTAAAGTCAGGATTTCTCAAATTTTACTGGAAGACGTACAAACTTTGGAAGAGCAAAACGAGGTTGGTTAGAAAAACTCACGAACTTTCACATAGAGGAATTTGGGAAAATTTTAAGGAACTGGCAGGAAAATATTACTTTCCTAAAATGAAGCAAAAATATTAGAAAATTCATTTTACTTTGTGAAACGTGCAACAAAAATAAATATGAGCGTAAACCATACAAGATTAAACATGGGAATCGCCCATTCCAAAAGCACCTTTAGAAATCATTCATCTAGACATACTAATATCCCAACCAAACATGTTTCTATCAATAGTAGACAAATTCTCCAGATTTGCAGTCATATTGCCATTAGCTAGTAGGAATATCCAGGACATCAGGAAAACGCTTTTAAAATATTTCAGCACCCACGGTAAGCCACAGCTAATCATCTCAGACAACGAACCAGCAATGAAATCCATTGAGGTTCGGGGACTGTTAGAAGATTTACGGATTCAAATTTATTTCACACCAGTAAATCGTAGCGAGACTAACGGTATAGTCGAAAGATTTCATAGTACTCTCGCTGAGATTTACAGGTGCATCAAGGATAAGTATAATGACTTAAGTAGCAAGAAGTTTACATGATTGCTTGCACTCTGTATAACGGAACAATCCACACGGCAACAAAATTAAAGCCCAGAGAGATTTTCTTTGGTATAAAGATGGTGAAGAACGCCCACTTGATATGGATCAAATTTTGGCAAATAGAAACAAGATATACGATGACGTTGTCATGCAATTGGAACGAACCCAGAAAAAGGATCTAGATCAACACAATCAGAATAGAGAAGAGGAACCTGAATTGCAGGAGAACGAGAAAGTGTTCCACAAAGTGCAAGGAATCAAATGTAAAACCAAGAAAAAATTTGATGCGGTTCAAGTTATCCAGAATAGAAACAAAACATTCATAGATAACTCGAATCGCAAAATTACATAAAAATAATTTAAAAGAATTCGTAAATAACGCTTACTATTTCTATTTTTAGGAAAACCATGCTGATCTTAACCATCATAATTCCACTGTCCATTATGAAGACCACGCAGACGCAGACTATACAAATACAGGACCTTTCGAACAATCCAGGACTACTGACAATAACAACAGGACATTGTTTCATAACCAAAGGACAAGACAGACTATATCATGAAATAGATCTCGACCAATACCAAAAGTTGTTGGATAACATCGACAAGATTATACGAGGACTCACGCATTTCGACACCTTCAAAGATTTGACTATTTTGCTATCCAACAAATTTGATGACATTTTGAGGCTCTACGAAAACTTACTGCCCCATAGGAGATTAAAAAGAGGAGCATTTAACTTGTTAGGGTCAAGTATTAAATTGTTAACAGGTAACCTTGATGATAATGACCTTGTAAAAATAGACCAAGAAATCCAGAATCTGAAAGTTAGTGGAAATAGTTTAATATCTCAAAACAATCTTCAGATTAGGTTAAACAGGAAATTCGAGAATCAGATAAATAAAATGATAAAACATTTAATGACCAACAAACTATTATAACCAGAGAACTTATAAATATCAAACGGGGCATCAATAATAACACAGGAATTAATCACGTATCTTTTCTCATCCAAACATTCAAAACAACTTACCAATTAGAGCAAATAGAAAAAAGAACTAGAGTCTATTTTGAAACTTCTCAATTAGCAAACCTTAACGTAATTTCTAAAAACATTTTAGGAAAATCAGAACTCAGCCTTATTAGAGAAAAAACTCGAGAGTCATAACATTACCTTTCAAAGCACTGATCAAATTTATGAAATGTTAGGGATTAGCTCAGTATTTAGGAACCAAAAGTTATACTTCATAATCTTTATTCCACAGTTAGAATCTACTGTTTTCAATCGAATCCTTATGGAGCCTATACCAATCGACGGAAGAATCATCGAATTGCCCTCATCATCTGCACTCATCGGACTCAACAAGACTTTTCTACTCAAATCGGAATGCCGTACTGTAGGACAAAACGCTTTATGCGATAAGGATAACTTAGCGGATGTATCTCAAGATGATTGCTTTTCCAAGATACTCAGAGGAATCCCAGGTAATTGCTCATTTACCAAACCCACCAAAAACTACAAGGATCTTAAAAGGCTTACTGAAAACTACATTGTTGTGAAAAACTCATCGTTAACCGAAATGTCAACAAATTGCAACGTTTCCAACAGAACCTTGAAGGGCACATTTTGATATATTTCTCCAACTGCTCAGTGACCCTAAATAACTGTACATACAGCAATTCAGCGTACAGCTATAAACCACACCAAACTATTATCCCATTGGATGGAATCAAAATCGAGCAATTTACCCTCGAGCCAGATATGACTATCAAAAAGCTACATGAGTTGCATATCCATAATCGTCAGAAACTTTCTGACTTAGAAAACGGGAATATCAAATACACCTACACCAGTGTAGGCCTTTCAACTTTTAGTATCCTTTCAGTGCTCCTTGTTACCCTCATACACATCATTATCAGGAGACGTTCAACAACCATTCCAATAATCGTATCGGGACGATACGATCTTAAAGGGGGAGCAGTTACCAACCAACCCACCACGTCACATCAAGTTGGCAACGATAAAACACCAAACATCCTACAAACACTATTTGGCCCGAATCATCAAAAAGCATCAACCCCAACAACCACGTGAGCGACCGGCAAACGCATAACAGCCTACAGCACATTTACCTTTTGACGATAAACTGCGGCATCAACAAAATAACATCCGGACAACGACGACAACAGTGATCGACCCTTGGACAGGCTTCGGAAAGTGTAGGTCAGCTAGTATTCAGTTACATAGGTTAGCTCTAAGTAGAATTGAATATAATTATCATTCTTGGTTTAACAGTGATTTAGAGTAGACGTTCTTTTTTTAAAAACTCATGTTCGAATCCCCGTGATTTAACTTATATATATAATTGCCCTACAAGGCTTTGTTATTAGAATCCATAAAGACCTAAAAAAAATATAAATCAAAACAAAGTTCTTAACATTCTATTTACCAAATAACCAACCTTCTGAATCAAAATCTGCTATCTGGATTCAACCGGTACCGACCCGGAACTGATAGTGCTTCAGATGATAATTGTAGCACTTTTGGAATACAGAAATCATACTCCTATCCAAGGTCCTATGCCACTCCACGATTGGTGAAGTCAAGTGCTTCCTGATGCAGCGGTCAACTGGTATCCAAATAATCCCACAGTCTTTCGACACAATATCCTCAAGACCTAGCGGAGGTGGAACAAGTGGCAAGAGGGTTTTTTCGGTCTCCGTGATATCTTTGATATGGTTCCGCCGGGCTTTGGTTTTTAGTTTCATGTTATTCTCGAGCTTTTGGTTCTGACACGGTACGGTAGTTGGAAAAGATGTCAGCTCTGGACTGCTTCCGCTTGCACTTCCACCTCGCTGATAGGGATCCGGTGGTTACCTGTTCAGAGAAACCAGCGACGAACGAAAATGAAAAACATGTATGAAATTTTCGGAGGGAAATACTTACCGCAATGGACGCCGAGTTTTGTTTCCTGCATGAATATGTGCTTTCGAACATATTTAAAAGATCAAAAGTTACAGATATTCGAGAAATGCCATTTAGAAAACAAGATGGTTTTTTCACCCATATATGAGTGAATTTCGGTTACCCATATTTAGTAAACCCCGCTTTACTGATAATATCAGTTAATCTTACTGATTTTATTAGTAAAATTCACTCATAATATAGGTGATGCCTGTTATACCTAAATATGGGTGAATCAAGTACCCATAAATAGGTAAACTGAACTAAGCGTGTATAGGGCACTGCACGGGCTGCTGTGTCTCTTTCTTGCTGCAAAGAAATTTGAAAACAACAAGGCCAGTAAACGTCAAAATTTATGAAGAACGAAAGAGAAAGAGATCTTTCCGTGCAGTGCCCAATTGATGATGATGACACCACGCTTGTCACCGGCTCATAAAAATTCAATAGACGAAAATCATCTGGTTACCCTGAGCAGTAGAGCTGTTCCCATCTGAGACGTGCCGTGCCTTCAACGAATCCATCAGCTCAGTGTAGTTTTCGATGAGCGTGCAAGTCATATGACATTCAGCTGAGTACGGATTTTTCACTGGCTGCTGGTTGTTCGTGGTCTCGAAGGAAAAGTATCGGAAAATCAGTCCAATTCGGTCCAATTTTGCCCGTGATTGTGAAATTCGCTGTTCCATCGCAGCCCCGAAGACCCGCCGGTTACCATGTCTGAGGTCCAGGATCTGATGTCGTCCCTGCCGGACGATAAAATCGGTAAGTACGCAGTCTGATGACGATGGGCTTTGTTTTGTTTTCCAATCAGGGCAATTGGGATTCGGGTGGAAAATCGATAGTTTCGATAGGATTTTCCTGATTTTTCATATTTTGGTCAATATGTTGCTATGTCTACAACAGATTAGGATAAATGATGAATGTCTCATGCGAATGGATAGCTGCTAATTTTGGTTTAAATATGTTATCTAAGAAATTTGGTATCACGTGACATTTTTTTAATTTCTTTCGCCGTGAGAATGGTTCTAAAAATCCATTTGAAAATCGTCATTCTTTATGATGTTATGGAGCTGATACATAACTGGGACAGCCGAGGTTCAACCAAACCGAACAAAAAGTGTTTCTGTACTGGTTCAAATTGAACCGAGTTTGTATGCTAAACATGTAGGGGTACGTGGGGTAAAACGACCATTTTGATCTTATACATGACATACAATGCTAATAAAAATAGGATATAAATTGATTTTATATTATTCAAACTATCATTTTGTACCATTTGGGTTTACTGTAGATATGATCGCTGCCACCAGCGTGCTGCAACAGCAGGCAGGAGACATCCGCCAGAACAAGCCGAACTGGGCATCCTACAAGCAGTCCCAGATGATTTCCCAGGAAGACTTTGCCGTTGTCAGTAGCCTGGACAAGGACAAGAAGTCCCAGGCTCAATATCTGCAGGAGAATGCGGCGCAATGTGCCAAGACGTTCCTGAATCTGCTGTCGCACGTTTCCAAGGATCAGACGATTCAGTACATCCTGGTGATGATTGACGATCTGCTGCAGGAGGACCGGACGCGCGTGCAGTTGTTCCACGACTACGCCAACAAGCGCAAGGAAAGCGTGTGGGCACCGTTCCTGAATCTGCTGAACCGCCAGGACGGGTTCATCGTCAACATGGCGTCGCGAGTCATTGGCAAGCTTGCATGCTGGGGTCAGGAATCGATGCCCAAGTCCGATCTGCATTTCTACCTGCAGTGGTTGAAAGACCAGCTGACCGTTGCTGTAAGTATGATGGAAAACTATGAAATCTTAGCTTTGGAATGCCTATAACCAATTAATATTGAATTGAACGAAATGTTGATCCTAACACTGTTTGAATAGCTTCAAATTAAATAGTTTCAATTACTTAAGTGAATGCTGTGATGAGAGTGATGATCATGTTCTTCTTGGCTGTGGGCTAAGCATTTCAAAGCTTAATTATGAGATATACAAATTATTCCATTTGTTTCAGTTCAGTCAATAACGAAACACTGAAAAAAATTTCAATGGAAGAATTTTTATATTTTATAATTGTGTAACTTCCGCTAACGCGCTCATAAAAACAATTATTAATTTCAATGCTATTAACACTAACTTTTTGAGTTCAGATTTTTGCCATATTTGTTGTTTTAATAAGCGGTCATCATTTGTCATAGGCTCAAACAATGCACCATTGATTTTTTAAGTTTTTATATTACTGTGGCTTATTCAGGAAATAGCTCAGTAGTAGATACCTACACCTCTCTTCTGAAGAGGTAAAATTATGTCATCATTGTTTTGATATAAGTAAACAACATATTTTTGGTCTTTTTGAGGAATTACAATTATAATGACTCGTAGTTTTAAAATACAGTTTCCTGATTTCTAATAAAGGGTTGTATGAAGATTTATATACGAGGCAGAAGACGCATTGTTGCTTTGTATGAGTATTTCTCATAATCATTGCGAGTCATGTTCCTACTTTCTTGCATCTAAGTAAATTGCTCTTAACGCGGCCTTATGATTTCCATACTTTTTTTACTTGTACGCTGTTTTGTTGAGGTTTTATCCACCTCATATTCGCTCGTCCGCTCGTTGACCTTTGTTATTCTTCGCTTAGTGTTGTTCAGTTTAGTTCAGCTACAGTGAATCATCGATGACTGAAGGGAAAAGGATTGTTCACCAGTATTTTTGAATTCGGCGCGTAGGATGGAATTCAATCACTTTGTCCTTTCCGAAATCCGGTCCTTCGGTATTTTTCCAACCAAACCAGATCTTTGATAAGTAATCAATATCTGAATAGTGTTAAGGAGTCACAAAAAAATGCAATCTTTTTCATATTTAATTGGTTGGAATACATTCGAGTAATAGAATTTCAAGTCGGAGAAAAGGGTGACTTAATAGTTCTATCCCATAAAAGTACTATTCATCCTAAATCGTTAGGCTCGCCACAATTCCTCAACACTTCCGTTCGCTTCCACTCGTCGATTGCCATTCATAGCACGATTCATATGCTTCTCATCACTTTGAAGCCTCTTCTATGCTCTGTCCTTCCGTCGCCACTGTATTACCATGTTGTATTGGGAATCAGTATAAAAATTGCTGTTTATTCATTATACCTAAGCTAAGTTGATTTTGCAATTCCAAACCTTCCTGTATGGAATAATGGTTGCCAATTCCCTTGTAAACCTGTTAAACGTTACAAAACCTTGATACAACATCCATTTTCAACTCTTGATAGTAATGTTGCTTGTTTTTACCGTTCTTTCTACGACATAATCACTATGTGACAGTGGATCTGCATTTGAACAGAACTTAGTTACTAACTCAATTGCACGGCGGCAGGTTTAGATCCGCTGATCTTTGAAATGTGTTTCCGAATTGCTTGCTAGCTTGCAGAACTATACCCGTTGATAACTTTGAAAACTTCTCCCCGAGTAGGCTCGTAGACTGTTGAAAGAAATCGAAGAAGCTGACAGAAAACGTGCCGAGGAATCAGCAGCTGCTCATCACCACGGGCATGGACATCACGCTCATCAGGGTGGTGCAAGTGGAAGCAATGGTGGTGCGGGTGGAGATGATCATCATCATCACCACCATCACAGTTTTCTGTTCCATTTGCTCCACCATGAGTATACCCACCACCACAAGCATATGGAGGAAAAGTATCGCGATATATCGAGTGTCATAGACGAGCCTCGAGAGCGAGTGGAAGGCGAAGAACCGAACGTCTCGCTTACGGTCGGTAGTTCATCTGAAACGCTCCAAAATCATCCATTCCTAAAGGCAAATACCATACTATTGCTGGTAGTTTTCGAAGCGTCTCCTGTTTCATGTACATTTTTGAAGAAGTTCGCATTGTCAGAATCTTCCATTCCGCTGCATTTGTTTAACAATCTTCTTTTGGGCAGATAACATACATAGCTCTAACTGGCTACCAATGTAGTGAGCAACAACTTGCAGACACAATATTCAAAAAAATAATGACTTATGTATAGAGGCATGATCTTTCATCATACCACATAATTCATTGACGTAAGTCAAAATCTGACGGAGTCCATATGGAAATCTCGATTGTCGGATACCTTGAGTAATCAAATAAAAAAATATTAATAATAATCGGAATAATTACAAAATCGCAAATGCAAAATGCAATTAATGGCGTCAGTAGTCGCTTTTTATGCCGTGGATGTGGAAATTGAGCTAGACCGAGAATTTGATAAAATCCATCCGCATAGAAAGCGACCCCAGTGTAGACTCTTTACAACAATCGCATATAACCCACAATAATACAAATGTTGTGTCTGTTCGGCTATAACAGTACTGAAATGGAGATACACAAAATATCGTTCAGCTTCCAAATCACCGTGTTTTTATCCCCCTTGATAGTAGATACGAAATAACGGATTTCATTTGTCGCTCACCAGAACAATGAGTACATTCAGTCGGTAGCCCGTTGCCTGCAGATGATGCTGCGTGTCGACGAGTACCGTTTTGCATTCGTCACTGTCGATGGCATTAGCACGCTGATCAGCATCCTGTCGTCCCGAGTGAACTTCCAGGTAATTTAGTCACAGGACCCATAGTGCAAACAGTTACGAACTAATTCTTCCAAACCTTTAGGTGCAATATCAGCTGGTGTTCTGCCTGTGGGTCTTGACCTTCAACCCGTTGCTGGCGGAGAAGATGAATAAATTCAACGTGATCCCCATCCTGGCCGACATCCTGAGCGACAGTGCCAAGGAGAAGGTGACCCGCATCATTCTGGCCGTGTTCCGCAACATGATCGAAAAGCCGGACGATTCCCAGGTCGCCAAGGAACACTGCATTGCCATGGTCCAGTGCAAGGTCATGAAGCAGTTGCAGATTTTGGAGCAGCGCCGTTTCGATGACGAGGACATCAGTGCCGATCTGGAGTTCCTCATCGAGAAGCTGCAGAACTCGGTTCATGACTTGAGCTCGTTCGATGAGTACGCCACGGAGATCAAGAGCGCCCGTCTGGAATGGTCGCCGGTGCACAAGTCGGCAAAGTTCTGGCGCGAGAATGCTCAACGTTTGAATGAGAAGAACTACGAACTGTTGCGCATTTTGGTTCATCTGCTTGAAACTTCGAAAGACGCTCTAGTGTTGTCCGTTGCCAGCTACGACATTGGAGAATACGTTCGTCATTACCCAAGAGGAAAGCAGTGAGTATCGTTAGCAAATGCATATCATATTTGATATTTAAATTCATTCTTTTTTCGCCAGCGTCATTGAACAATTGGGTGGAAAACAGCTGGTCATGCAACTGCTTAGCCATGACGACCCTAATGTCCGCTACGAAGCTCTGCTTGCAGTCCAGAAGTTGATGGTGCACAACTGGTAAGGCGATCACTCGTTTTGAATTGACTCCATACTTTATGTGTTGAACTTAATCCAAAATTAAAAACCTGACTTAATCCACCTACAGTGTCCCTTCATACACACACGCACACACACATACATACGTGTGCTCAGTTTGTCGAGCTGGGTTGATTGGTTATGTCTTGGGTTTCTGAGCCTCAGATTAACAAGTTCATTTTTCAGGTGATTTTAATACCCTTCTTAGGGTGCAAGAAGAGTAAAAAGGGAAATTCCTGGAAAATTTCCAATTAAAATACAATCACAAAGTACAATCAAAGTTAATTGCCTACATTCACGGTAAACCACCCAGAGTGGAAATTAATTACTATGTCTGAGACTCGATTTGTGCAATTGCACAACATGTGAAAGATTTAGTTTGAAAAATGTATTGGAGGGTAACCACTTCCTTCGGTGGGGTCTGATCCCACGAAACCAGTACGCTAGACAGGTGCTCTTTCCTGACTTGCGCTGATCTGGCTCTGAACACGTTAGTGTCAACACTTGCATGGCCTCACTGGGATCATTAAAGGCGACTACTCCAGTAGGATTCGACAGCAGCCACAAGGGAGATCCAATTAAAATGTTTGTCCTGGTCTGGCACCAGAATTGGACTGGAGGGTGGATGAGGGTTCTACCCATAGTGATCATCTAGCGGGGATCCCTGTCAGGTCCCAGGAAAGCCCTGCCGAGAAATTGCAGACTCCCGGTATACTGGTAGAGTGCCGAGATTGGTGCCCTTCGATCAACTTGCCTCAAGGCTAGACGAAGGATGCAACGTGCCCGCACCGAGGATAAAAGAGCGGACCGCCTTGAAGTGTTTCGAGTTGCGAAACTAAGGGAGCTCTTCACCCCCCGAACGGTCCCCGGATAGGTTGCCGAGGATTATCGAAGTACTCTTCCCTTCCCGAGCCACGAGTCCCTGGCCTCTTGCACCTCAAGGCAATATGGGTGCAGCCAAAACGGTGACTCCCTGGTAACGAACAAAGCTCCAGGGCCTGATGGAGTTCCGAACAGTGCTCTCAAGGCAGCAATCATTGTGAACCCGACCATTACCAGGCTAGCTATGCAGAGATGCCTTGATGAGTGTAGATTCCCCGAAGGTAGAAAAGGCAGAAATTGGTGTTGTTGCCGAACGACCCATCGGCGCTTGGACCAATCTGTTTTATAGACACGACGAGCAAGTTGCTAGAGAGGATCATCCTCAACAGGCGGACTCCGTACTCAGAGGGTACGAATGTCAAGCAATCAGTTCGGTTTTCGCAAGGGTAAGTCCCACATGGACGCTAACCATCCAACAGAAAAGGCGAGGTTTTCGAAACTGTGCGTTAGGGACACTTGATGTGAAGAACGCATTTAACAGCGCAAGCTGGGATGCTATCGCGCTCTTGTTACACCGGCTTAGCCTGCCGGTGGGCCTGTATCTGATTTTGGAAAGCTATTCCCAGAACCGTGTACTATTATACGAAACCGATGCCGGTCAGAGAAGCGTTCCTATTACCGCAGGAGTTCCGCAAGGTTCAATACTGGGCCAGGTATTATGGAACCTGTACCTGTACCTGGACCTGTACGACGGGGTTCTGAAGCTAAAGTTCTCTCCTGGTGTTAAGATCGTCGGCTTCGCCGATGACGTAACTTTGAGGGAAAACCATAAAAATGGAATTGGAATCCTGGAAAGCACAAAGTTTGATGACCAACTGTGCTCAATCAGAGAAATATATAATTCCCAATGCTAAAGTCACCGAAAAGCTTGTTAGATTCGTCCTTGTCAGAGGGCAAAGAGCAAAGATCGGACCGGCTAACAAACATAAAAACGCCTCAATTCATAAAAAGCTTATTTAATAGGGTTGTTTACTTTTTCCCCATCTCTTAACTTCTACCCTGCATGCCTGCTAACCGTCTACGCTTCCTTCCTTTTCTTCTTTCACACCATTCCTCCTTTTTGCCCCATCACGGGGCTAATCACGAGCACTGCTATCTTCAAACCAAATCTTCCCGTTTACACGACCAACCGCTGCTTCGCAAACCTGCGGATCACAACCACCGGTTCTTGCTTTCGGAAGTACTGGTTGGGGGGGAGGTGGCCTGCCGACTAGTCCACACCTTAGATCGTTTCTTCGACTGCGCCTTGGAGCACTTCCGACCGGACGGTGACTCAAACGAAGCCAACACCAGAAACAAGAGCCCTGTCGAACGACTTACGTCAACATTTTTACAATAGGAAACTTTCTGTGTCTACTTACTCCTAGTGGAGGCTCTTTTGGTCGGAATTTCGTCTCCGTTTAATTCTTCCGGTGAAATTTGGACACCTTGGAGCATAAACAGCGCCCTCAGACTCAAGCCTTTTCTTTCCGGATTATCCGCATCGCTGCCAGCGTGTCCAGCCTGTATTCGAAGATCATAACGGATTAGATCAACGCATTTATGTTTTAGCGCTACACTAACCTTGATTCGCTCACTTGGCTATGCGAAGCCGTGCTGTCTTACGTTCGGTGCTGTTGCCCTACTCGAGTTCCCTGCTTTTATCTTTTTGCCTGCCTAGCTTATCCGATTGCGCAGATCCGGACGGTTAACCCTTTGCCTAGAAGATGGAAGTTGATGAGAGGATGCTCCTTGTTGAACGAATGGATGACTAACCTCGATTTATGTTGTTCCTTCATGCGTTTTCTTGCGGCAGCAAAGAGCTAACGGCTTTTCTACCAATCGTAGGGGGTCTTATTTCGGGGACAATCGATGTTTAGCGGTTATATAACGCACCGCTTCGTATTTGCGAACACGTTGGCCTTCACTATGTTTCCGCACTGGCCACTATTGACTTAGCACGGCAAGATAATCCAGGCCTTCACAGGATGCTCCTTCGGTGCGGCGAGCGTGGCAGACGAACTCACTCTGTCTTCTTTGCTATTTTGTGACAGCTGGCGGTCCAAGTGGGTTGCGAACGGAAACGACGTTTTTTCGCTGTGTTGGTTGTGACCGACAAGATAGTTATGCTCTCCTTTTCAAACCCAGTGATCCTTGCAGCACGATATTATGTAGTAATGTGTTTGTTATTGTTTTAGTTTGCACACATAAGAAAATCAATCAATAACCTTCAAAATACGAACGTAACAAGCTCTTGGAGCTCAGCAGAGAGTTCTTTGCTCCTTTACTGGCCTAATAACCGGACACTGCCCGAGCAGATATCATTTGAAAAATATTGGCCAGATTCAGAATGATATCTGTCGTTTCTGTAACATGGAACGTGAAACCTCGGAACATCTGCTTTGGTGATGCATTGTACAAGGGTGGATCTAGTGACTTTATGCACCCATAGGAGATATTTGGACTGCAAATCCTGGAAAGGTAGTGGCTTTTATTAACTCAATTATAGCGGGCTGGGAAAATACGCGTCTTAGGTTGTTTACTTGACAAATGGTCATCAACCTACAAGATGCGAGTACATAGTTAATAGTAATCAGTTCAACTCAATGGACGCAGTGGTTCTACGTCCCAACAAAAAAAAAGCTTGGAGGTCTACGGGGAGTCAATTTCCGAGGTAGCACTGACCGCAGCACACGCGATCAGCACGGCGGTGGATTGGATGAGCGCTAGAGGCCTGGAGCTTGCTCAAAATATCGTCGGTTCAATATGCAATGATTCATGGACTGCACATGCCGAGGTAAGAGGGTCCTAGCGTAGAACTGTTGGTACCTATCGCTATCGACATCTCGAGGCATGGCAGAGGAGAGTACAATGAGCTGAGCACCCAAGCCAGATTCACATGGGACGTAAGAGGCGAGTACCCAAGTCAGCCTCGAATGGCATGTCAAAAGTGAGACCCTAAGTGAGTCCCATGTGTGGGGAATTTAGTGAGCGCTGTTTTCTAAATTCTTGAGCGCTCACTAAATTCTTAAATTAGTGTGCTAGAGTGTGAACCAGGTGGCAGGATGAGCATCCATCTTAGTCTCACATGGTGCGTAAAGAGTGAGCATCCAAATAAGACTCATATGAGTGCTGCACAATGAGAGCTTGAAGTAGCTCGAAGTTTCTCCCTGTCCTGCTTATGCCCATTTGTTGACAAAAAAGAACGAGCAGGACGGGACCTACTTCGAGGTGCTCATTGTGTTAGAGAGAACACTATGGGACGAGTGCCTGTGTGAGCGTGAATGAGCGAGTACAGTAAGTACTGCCTCTCCCCGGGGACGTACTATTGTACGGTAGTCCCGACAGGATCAGGGTATCAACAGAGAGGGTAACTCAAGTAACCTTCC
Organism: Armigeres subalbatus; assembly: GCF_024139115.2. Taxonomy (NCBI): domain Eukaryota; kingdom Metazoa; phylum Arthropoda; class Insecta; order Diptera; family Culicidae; genus Armigeres; species Armigeres subalbatus. Next base: position 458,953,620 of record NC_085140.1, on the reverse strand, counting down.
GCTACTTGGGTGGGTTTAGTTGGTCGGCCTTCTGTCATCCCTCTAGGGGCCATCCACAAAGTACGTCACGCTCCTAGGGGGGAGGGGGGGTTCCGAGCAGCGTGACGACTCATACAAAAATTTTAAAGGTTTAATACAAAAAGTGTGACGAAGGGGGGAGGGGGGGGGGTCGAAAATCGCCATTTTTTGCGTGACGTACTTTATGGATCTTCCCCTATAAAAACATACAAACACACTCACACAAGCACAGAGTAAAAAGGGATATTTCTGGAAAATTAACAACTATCAATAAAAATACCCAAAGGCTGCAAATTTGCTTTGATCAGATATAAATTATTGCATAATATTTGTGCTGGAATCTCTTACGCTCATATTTCAGAGTTATTGAACACAATATTCGACTGCGAAATCTCCGGAACCCAATGTCCGATTGCGCAAAGAATTCAATGCCTTCAATAGCAATGGTATAGCCTCCGTTATGCCCAAAAGAGCTCAATCGTTTTGTAAGTTTTCTGAAAATGCACTTAATGTTAGTATTTCACAAATATCTCTGAAACTAAATGTCCGATTGCAAAAACAAAATCAATTCATTCATGCAAATCATTCCACATAAGGCTGAGATTTTGATGTGACATTTTTGTAACGCACACACATACGCACACACGCACACATATATACATGTGCTCAGTTTGTCGAGCTGAGTTGATTGGTACACATGACTTGGGTCTCCGAGCCTCGGATAAAAAGTCGATTTTTCAAGTGATCTTAATACCCTTCTTAGGTTGTAAGATGGGTTAAAAACACATAAATAAAGTTGAAAAATTTCCATACTTAACTGTCGTTACTTATTTTTCTGCAGGGAATACCTCGGCAAGCAGTTGGAAAAGGAGAATGAAAAGACTCCGCAATCCGGAGCAGCTATCAGTGGAAAGGCTTAGAAAGATCCCGTCGCAGTCCCCTTGTTATATAACTTGTTCGTGAGTTTAGTTTTCTTGTTAACAATTTTAGATAAAACCTCCAACATTGGTCTATATTTTTTGTTACGGAAGTATTATATTTCCTTTGTTTTCAGTTGTTCATGTCATTATTCGGTTCTAAACCCATACAAATTTTCTCATTCAAAATCTTGCATGGATTACTGAAAAGCTTCGTTTGTACATATTTAATGTGCTGAAAATTAAAACGAAATTTAGATATTTCCCCTTAATATAATACTAAACAAGAAGTGTTGAAAACAGCTGAGTGGCTGTTCGCCAGAAATATGTATTTTTAAGAATGATGTATTATTGATCAAAATGATGTTTTAGTGGTAAGCTTTGGTCTGGTGGAATGCGTACTTTTAGAGTCCGTAATGGGTAACAACTAAGAAAGACGTTGCCCCAAACGCATATTATGTAGGATTATCGCAAACAACAAACTGTATTCAATTTAATAAAGTATCGTCGTACGATGCAATTCCCTCTTTGTTTCATTTCTTGATGACATCTTCAAAACATCTTGTATGATAGGTATAAATAATTACGATGAGCTTTTTCGGGGAATGTCTTCACTTATCATAAGACGAGTTAGTACTATCTCATTAACTTGTACCACTTGTAACTTGTAATTTTACAGATACGTATTTCAACCTCAACACTAAGGCCGTTCTCAGTTAATGGACTTTGCTATTATTATTGCTATGTTTTGTATGCCAAGGCTGATAACGGGTGGTCACTAAAAAACGGGAATTTTAATACTTTAATACTTTTCTATGAGAACATAAATGCTTATATTTTTTTATGTAAATGAATCCTTATAGAGTTAAAGGAGGGCGGATGCCACAAAATGGAGCTGATCACGAGCATCTTAGACGTATTTTTTTTTTTTTTAATATCTTGGCTGTGCATACTATGGCTACCTAGTAACGGTACAGATACGCGTGGCCAGGAATAGTAATTCTAATGCTTTTGTCATTTTTGTCATAGATTGAAATTAAGGACTACACCTACCTTGATTTCTGATAGCAATCTGGACAGAGATTTCAAAGGAAACATGAGGATTATCGCAAACAACAAACTGTATTCAATTTAATAAAGTATCGTCGTACGATGCAATTCCCTCTTTGTTTCATTTCTTGATGACATCTTCAAAACATCTTGTATGATAGGTATAAACAATTATGATGAGCTTTTTCGGGGAATGTCTTCACTTATCATAAGACGAGTTAGTACTATCTCATTAACTTGTACCACTTGTAACTTGTAATTTTACAGATACGTATTTCGACCTCAACACTAAGGCCGTTCTCAGTGAATGGACTTTGCTATTATTATTGCTATGTTTTGAATGCCAAGGCTGATAACGGGTGGTCACTAAAAAACGGGAATTTTAATACTTTAATACTTTTCTATGAGAACATAAATGCTTTCAGAGAAATATTTCCTTATGTAAATGAATCCTTATAGTCAGAAGGTTGTCACCCACACACTTTTACTCCAACATGATCAGTTGTTTACAACATGCCGTCGAAACAGGAAGCACTGCGGCGCACATTGTACAATTTTTCAAAGCTAACAAGAAAGTAAAAGTAAATGGAGGACAATTTTAAGCGTGAAAATGTTTCAAAAACTGTTGAAGGGTGTTTGGTCTACTGAGCTTCATTGTATAGGAAGGTGATTGGAAGGCCAAAGACACGAAGCAACTCATCAGTAGGATCAAAAGCATCATCCGGAAATGGCAGCTGTCCAGCGGTCATGTGATACCTGCAAGATTAAACTACACTGCAAGGCGGACCAAGGACTATAATGAATAATTCATTATTCTAAGTTTAAAGACTAAGGCCAACTCTCTATATAACGTATATAAGATTGAACTGTACTGCTTTGTAGTTTTCCTCCCGAGTCATTATTTCCATTCCCGATTTTTAGTGGCCACCCCTGACACCGACCTGAAATGGCCTCATAGCATGCCACCCAGTTCTACCAACTGGTTGGGAGTAGGCTCGGATGATAATTCCTGATTAGCGCTGATCTGGCTCTGAAAACGCAAGTATCAACCCTGCTACCGACTACTTCAGTGGAATTCGGCGGCAGCTTCAAGGGCGCCCCTTAGGTTGCCAAGGGTAGACGACATAGAGGAGCGTGGTTAGTTAGAAGAATCGCCAGTGGAGATCAAAATGGATGGCGCCACTCTGACCAAGGTCTTTAACAAGGCTCCAGGAGGGCGGATGCCACAAAATGGAGCTGATCACGAACATCTTAGACGTGTTGTTTTTGTTAAATATTTTGGCTGTGCATATGCACAGCACATGTTTCGAAAATTGACAAATCCACGTGTCTTGGAGAGACTCGAACCCTCAACCTCCTACTCTCTAGATAGGCGTGATAACCTCTACACAACAAGACCACTTAAAGGTCAGCCAAGATATTTAACAAAAAAATGGTTTTCGTACGGCCGAGTTGCCGAATAATATGCATTTAATTGTTAATCTTGGACGTGATTATGTCCTTTCTGGATAACCGCGTGAAATACAGCTGGAATCTTAATATGTCTGTAGTGACCCGCTGCGACATTGTTGTAGAGGCAAAGCAGGAATGTAGGTCCCTGCTGGAAGCAATTAAGGGGTCGGAACGAAAGATCTCCCTACTTACTGAGAAGAAGGAGTTGGCAGTGAACTAGGCTACGGAGGCCAGGAAGATCGATTCACGCTGGCATGGATGATGATGTCAACTGTATTCGCAGAACGGTAACGCAGAAGGGTAAGATGATTCTCGTCCTGAAGCGGGATACTGCGCAGAAGAGTGCTGCGTATAAAAGTTGACAGAAAAGGTGCTGGGTATTGGGCTGCAAGGCCCTATGTTATAGCTTTCGTTCCCAACACGCGCAGATGTGAAGAGTTGGGTTTTCTTTCATTCCACGCTTCTTTGGGGGTCATTTCATGCCCACGAGTAGGAGAACGGTTGTTGAGGTAAACTGCGGTGGATACGGCCTCTGAAGCCTTTTGGTAGGTTGTTTTCGAACAATAGACAACGTGCCATTTCCACGGTGAACCGATTAGCGCGCTCCGCTAATCCGTTTTGCTATGGCGTGTACTCTTACTTGTACAATTATCATAAGAGGCTCAAATAAAATGAAATTCGATTATTTATTCACGCTCCACAAGATGAGGTTTATAGCATTTCTAAGATAGTTTAGTTCAGAGTCTATTATAAGTGTGGGCGAACAATAAAACAATCTTTGCCATTGCAAGATAGTAACAATAGCCTGCTTCACTTGCGTCGGTATAGTATATTCCAAAAGTCTACGTAGAACATTTTAAAAAAAATATAAGTACAGCACCTATGCAACGTGCAACGTTATACACTCAACCTTAAGTTTCTGATAGTGAAGTTACGCAAAGAGAATCTGCTAAAACTGATTGTATACGATGCTTATGTTATTATTTTGGCAACTTTTATTTTTGATTATCCCTACAAGTGACAAGAAGTGGAGAAGGTCGAAACTTTCAATATCACATCCGGTAGACCATTGCAGGAGAGACAGACCCAGAGGTTGTCCGACATTTCATGGTAAAACATTCCGCGGTAAACCATTTCGCGGTGTACCATTTCGCGGTCTGTATCATTTGGCGGTAATCTGTTTCATGGTTTATACAATTTGGCGGTATTCCGTTTTGCGGTATATATAATTTCGCGGTTCACAATTCCGCGGTGCTCCGTTTCGCGGTATTCAAGCTTAGCTTATCTTTTACCTTTTTGTATTTTTAAGAGTTTGCCAATCTTTTCTACCAACTATAAATTGTCTCTTCTTTATATGGCCGTTTCTTTCATTGCGTTTTCCTTTCAAGTATTTTTCTCTTTTCTTTTACGCATTATTATATGTTATCTCCAAAATACATATACATTATTGTCAATATTAGATGTGTGAACTTTGTCATCAAGATACACTATATCATATGGTAAAGGTCGCTGTTTTAATACCTTAAAAGGGTATGGTATTCTGGTAGAACTAAGAAGATGGAATGACTGACAATTATTCATGAGGCAAAATGTATCTTCCTTAAATGTTAGCCGGTATTAGGCTAAATATCATGTGCTGTCTTCTTCAAATGTTCGCATTTGCCCGGTATAAGGCAAAATGTGTTGTTTCGTCTTCTTTAAATGTTTGCATTTGCCCGGTATAAGGCAAATTGTGATGTTTTGTCTTCTTTAAATATTTGCATTTGCCCGATATAAGGCAAAATCTGTTGTCTCGTTTTCTTTAAATGTTTGCATTTGCCCGGTATAAAGCAAAAATGTTATGTTTTGCTTTCTTTAAATGTTTGCATTTGCCCGGTATAAGGCAAAGTGTGTTGTTTCGCATTCTTTACATACCGTCATCGGGGGTGACAATGGGTCAAATGGGGGTGAGAATGGGTCACTGTTTCAACCTCTTAGAATGCCTGTAGATTGGATTGAATGCATCTGAGGGCAAGAAAATTAAAATATAAGAGACCTTTTCAAACGATTTTGCTCTTCGACCTCCTGACTGCCGGTGAAAGCGATGACCCATTCTCACCCCCAGACCCATTGTCACCCCCGGTGCGGTGGCGGTAGTCTTATTTGCAAATATGTTTTGCTTAAAAACATATTTTTTGTTGGGATTTGAATTTATATGAGTCTGGTGTAAACTCAATGATTCAACATAATAATTAGGTGAATTTTGAGGCTTCACAAAGCTAAAGAACACATTATTGAACTACTTGTAACATTAGTAAAATTAAACCTGCAAATTGGTATTGACCGCGAAAAGTTTCACCGCGGAATAGTACTAACCGCGGAATGGTATACCGCCAAATAATATAAACCGCGAAATGTTATACCGCGATATGATACTGAACGCGAAATGGTAGACCGCGAACTGGTACACCGCGAAATGGTTACCCGCGGAATGTTTTACCGCGAAATGTCGTACAATCGACCCAGAGCCTCGTAGCGTCAATTCTCAACAAATAAATAGGGAAAGTTGATAAGAATCTTACCTGGTCAAAGAAGAATCGATCAGGCCCAGGATGGAAAGCTAAGGGTACACAGGGCTCATGAGAGAGTGAGTGAGTATAATTTCCTCCACAACGATATTAGAAGATAATTAAAAATGCTCTTTGAATACTTCAAGCCAATAACTGTCGTGATGTATTCGTTTCTATGGAATTTCTTTCGTAAACAAATAATACAACACAATGTTTATATAGCTTTGCTTGCGCAACTCGTTTATTCAATAATAAATAACATCCATTCTTCCACTATAACAAAAAAAAATCTAAGTGCTTTTGCAAGCGTCCTATTACATGTTTTATACTGTATGTTGGCATTTCGTGTTTGTTCTTGCTGTCGCCTTAATCGTTTACACAATATTATCCATTATAATGCGTCCCATAAAGATACATTTGGCGTGAAAATGAAATATTTGTAGGAAAGAGCAGAAAATGATAGTAATCGCTTTGCTTTACGTAGATTTGATTAATACATGTACTCAGTTTACAGGTGACAATTTTCAACAAGGAAAATCTTTAAGACTTAGTGGAGGAATAGCTTTATAGGTTGTCTACTTTTGTTCCATTAGTTACAATCTGTTACATTTTCACAAAGCTTTTGTCCCAGACAGAAGCAGCTTAATTTCATCGTCATATTGCTCTGCTGTTCGATAAATTTTCAGTACTCTATTTTATAGTTAACAATCTACTTAGGAGTATAAAAAATGTTGCTTCCCCTGATGCTGAACCAAATGTCTCCAAAGGATTGCAATAATTTGAGTTTTAATTAACCTAACTAAACCACTGATTACCGAAAGTAAATTTTGTTTAGAACCTACGGTTTATGTTTGCTTATATAGCAAGCTAGCTATATAAATCCTTTTAAAGCGCTTTCATTTGTTGTGACGTTGGTTTACCGTGCAATCCCGTTACTGATCTATCACCGTTATCTCCACCGGTGGAATGAATCGCCAAACGTGCGACGATGATCCCGTTTCACCGGTCGAGCTCAACGAACGACATTGAATGTCGGCCTTGAAGCGTCCCGGGGTGAAGAATACCACCGAGCACTCGTGGAATGCTTTCTCGTCTTTGTTCAACGCCGGAATGAGGATGCTGGCAGGATTAGAAAGAATGGAAAATAAAATTAGTTATCTTGTTGTTATTACAATATTGTCTTTATTAAGGCTCAAGAAACAATTGAACAATGGAAAAAGGTTTCTGATAGAACCACCATCGGCAGTGTATTATTTGTCTCTTTTCGTCTGCCGCAAAATTATACCTGTGGTAGTACAACACCGAGCGGCAACACAAACACTCACTTGAAGCACGCGGTTGTTAGTCGCCAATTTTACTTCCTCCTTAATTTGTTTTCGGCAACGACATAGGCGACGAATAAAGGATCACGATTGGACGCTTGAAACATGGAACTGCAAGTCTCTAGGCTTCGGAGGTTGCGACAGGATAATCTACGATGAATCACATCCCCGTTGTGGTGGATACGAGCCTTCCGAAATAGCGCACATTGCGATCAAATAAAATAAACATTATGATCAGCATCATGCCACTCGGGCGACGATCGTATTTATGCTGAGCATTGCATACAATGTATGAGATTGATTCTAACCATCAACGGAGTGCGTCGCCTCTTGGTATCTAATTAATGATCACGTCCCGAGGCAACGTGTTTGCCTCATAACTGCGAAGGCTCTCGCCCTGCGAGGCAGTAAACCAAGATTAGTTACGTGCCGCAACGCCAATTCGTAACCTATTTCCTCGTAATTAATTGAAATTGATTGGCTTTTTTCAGTGACGATGGAATCAAAAAAACATTTTTCACGTTACGCGTTTTGGCTTACTATTCTTCAGCATCATCAGACGTAATTCGCTAATGCGACCATTCCGCTTCATCGGTCAAACTAAACTCATTTTACTATTTCCTCTTCTGTCAGGCTTGCTAGATCCATGATCCTTAAGGTCTAAAATTAGCCAACTAATAAAATAAGTTGTAGATTCTTAACGTGTTACTAAACAGAAATTGTGCCACAAACTCAACACAAATTTCCAAAAACTCAGAATACTACAAACTACAAACTAAAAGATTCGTTTTGTTGGGCGCCAGTGTTGTGAAACGACCTCCACGTAACGAAAGGGGGATTAGTCGGTCCGGATAGTCAACATTAAACGCTACAAGACATAACATAGTGTACAATCATTTTCTGTTATTCTCCATCCATACAATCATTTTACTTCTTATTCCCTATTCTCCTACACATCGCGCATGCTGTCTTCTTTCTTCTTCTTTCTTCACTTTCTTACGTTCTATCACTCACGTCCACTGCATCCATGACCCCCGCCGATCACGTTCTGCCTGCCTTCCTAGGAGTGAGCTGATGACCTGTTCTCGTGTCTCGAGGGGATTGAGAGGAGATTGAGATTTGACGCCCACCGGCTCCGATGGCGAATCGGCGTGGGTCGTGCCGAAGCGATTCAGCCACTGACAGGGATGAAATCTATGCCTCCGTCGGCTCGTACCGCGTCGAGTTCCGTTCCGCCTTGGAAGAAACGGTGCTCGTGATCGTGCCGAGAAACCCTCGCCGCAGTTCCTGTTCCTGGCTAAGCACCACAATCACGTCAAGCTACAAGATACGAAAAAAGAGCCTTTTTACGTCAATGCTAGTAGTAAATGCTCGGAGGCCGGTCAGCATGTAGCGGGTTCTGGTGCTCAAATAGGTTGATTTATGGTGTCTGGTTTGGTCCACGATTGGTTCACCGTTTTGGTGCCTTGCCTTTTCTTTTCGGCGTCTTGGATGCGGTACCAGTAGTTCACACGCGTGCCCTTTATAGATTTTTCAACCGATCCGTCCTCCAGAAGTTGGAGTTACCCCTTCGGAATTCTACCGTACGGAATGAAGTTAGCGGAACCGGAAGTAGATGATCGCTTTTTTGTTGACATAAATTTTCGTTGACTTTAGTGACGTCTCTTTCGCCCAGTTGTCATTGAGCCCTTACGCCACACTTGGAATGCGCACACGATTGACATTTAGGATGGTATACTTACTTACTTACTTATGGATCCTGTACACCTCCGGTGGTGCAAAGGGCCGACTTGAAAGATCTCCATCCTGAGCGATGCCCGGCTATCGCTTTAACCTGTTGCCAGGTTAGATTTCGGTCGACTTCTTTTATTTCTTTATTGAGGCTTCGCCGCCACGAGCCTCTGGGTCTGCCTCTGCTGCGATGTCCCGCTGGGTTCCAGTCTAATGCTTGCTTACAGATTTCGTTTCCGCCCCTACGTAGAGTGTGGCCGACCCAGCCCCACTTCCGATCCCGAATTTCTGTTGTTATCGGCCTCTGGTGACAACGACGATGGAGCTCGTTGTTTGAGATCCAGTTGTGAGGCCACCAGGCCCGAATTATATACCGCAGGCATCTGTTAATTAACACCTGCAGCCGTTGAGTGTTGAGTTTAGGATGGTATGCAGTAATCGATTACACACATATGTAATGTAACTAATATTAATGCTTATGCTTTGCGAACGTAATAACCAGGAGCGCAGACCACCTTGAAGATGAGCTTCCTCTAAAGCGTGACGTCTTGTTTTTTTTTCCTGTTCGAGTGTGCCACTGCGACCAATTATTAGATCTATTGTAGCGTTACCCGTATCCTTAGTGTTTAAGTGCATGTCGAATTACTCCAGTGCTATTGAGAAGCAATGCAGTATCGTCAAGGCAACTGGGCTCTAGCAGCTATAATCGTAGCAATATTTTTTTCGGTTTTTTGGTCGTTTTTTCGTGAGTTTCTTAGTTCTTGCCACAACAGTGGACAACCTCGATAGCTCTCAGCCTATCTCACATGAAAATGTGGCCGATGTTCAGTCCAACATAATCATTCGTCGTGATTACGGTAAAACTCAACCGCTAACCTCAAACTGCGATACCGATCGAGACGATGCGAAGCGGCTGAAACGAAGTCATTCCCTACGGAACATGTTGACTGCTCCCAATTCTACTGCAATGGATACGTCCTGCTCCAGTCAATCGTGTCTACCTACAGTGGTCACTCAAAATCTGTTTGACACACTTTCTAATGCTGATCCGGAAGGTAACGTAAACAACGCCTCACCAGCAGCAGCAAATTCGATGAAGAAATCTCGCCGTCCTCCTCCTATTACCATCGTAAACAAGGGCACGAAACACATTCGTGAGCTACTGAACCTAGGTAGTGTTCCGCAAACCGGCTATCAGGTGAAAGTGGTGAAATCCGGGACGCAACTCACTGCAGCAGATGAATCTATCTTCGATTCTGCAATCAAAGTGCTACGTGATACGGAGTTTTTCACATTCACTCCTTCGCATAAGCAGCAAGCGCGTTTCATCCTCTCGGGCCTGCCACAATTCGACATAGCTGAACTGAAGGATGAAATTAATTGCAAAGGAATCAACCCGGCGGAGATCAAAATTTTTTCACGGAAAAATGTTGGAGCTGAAGAAAATGTGCTCTACTTCGAGAAAGGCTCCGTAAAGCTATCGGAATTGCAAGCAATTAAGGCATTGTTCAACACGGTGGTTAAATGGAGATACTTTGTCAGGAAATCCGATGACGCAGTACAATGCCACCGTTGTCAACAATTCGGGCATGGAATGCGTCTCTGTAACGTCTCTCCCCTTTGTGTCAAGTGTGGCGAAACATTTTACCGACAAATGTAAGCTTCCGGCTAAGGCCAACTTAAACGACGCCGTTGCAACAAGTAGCAAAATTCGATGTGCCAACTGCAGTGGTAACCATACTGCCAATTATCGCGGCTGCCCCAGTCGCACGAATTACATAAAACAGCAAGAAGAGAACCGACGGCGTCTTTCCAAAAAATCCACATTTATCTCCCGCGCTTCGTCGGCTGTTCCCAGAGAACAGATGTGCAAGATCCGAACCTATTCACCGTCACCGAATTCCTTTGCCTAGCAAAGGATTTGTTCCGGTGTTTGCAAAGCTGCCGAAACAAGGAGCAACAATTTTTAGCTCTCTCTGAGCTTATTATGAAGTACGTTTATAATGGCTAATCGACTGTCGCTTCGTATAGCTAACTGGAATGGAAGTTCCATTCATAATAAGCATATGGAGTTTTTCGACTTTATCCTGCGATACAACATCGACGTAGCGGTAGTCACGGTCACGGAAACATGGTTACAACCTAATTTATCTTTTCATAATTCAAATTTCTGCTGTGTTCGGCTCGACCGGGCCGCTAATGATGATGTCGGGAGAGGCGGTGGTGTGCTACTTGCCATACGAAAGGGATTACAATTCAAACAAATTGATATTTCGACGAAACTGATCGAAGCTGCCGGTATATTGATCTCAATGGATGGAGGAAGTGAGATATGCATCATCGCCGCATATTTTGCTGGTGCACGGCGGTGCTCAAACTGGTCTCAATTTCGTCGGGACATTCGCTCCATGGTGTCTCGTGAAGGTCCATTCTTCGTAGTCGGTGATTTCAATGCTAGACATTCCCACTGGAACTGCGCTAAAAATAACAAGGCCGGAAATATTTTGTATCAGGAAGCTGCTCGCTCGAGTTATCAACTTTCCGGATTCGCCAACTTTTCAACCAACCGGAAGGGGGAAACCATCCACGCTGGACCTCGTCTTATCCAACAACATTATCGACATGAGTAAACCAATCGTCCTGAATGAACTCTCTTCGGACCATTTGCCCGTTACCTTTGAAATCAACCTCACAGACGTGGCTGCGGCACACACAAACACTGTTCGTTGTTACGCTCGCGCCGACTGGCAATTTTTTCAAAGAATAGCTAGTAACAAGTTGAATCCCAATGACCCGGTGGTTGCCGACATTCTCTTGTTTCGGGCTTATTCTACGAGTGGAGTGACGTGAGATTGCTCGAATGACGTGAGAAGAGTCGTATAGCCCCATTTGAATAACATGGTCACCTCACGTGAGAATTGCTAAAATCGACTCACCTCACGTCACTCGACTCGTAGAATAAGCCCATTTATTTCAAAGATGCACTCTTGGAGACAGAGTCAGCGGCGGTACCACAAACGAATGTTCGCCCCTACAAAACAGCTGGCATCTCTGAAGAAACTAAATTACTGATCCAACTACGAAACCGACGCCGGCGACAGTGGATGCGGACTAGGGATCCTCTACTGAAAGAAATCGTTGCATCACTGTCAAACCGTATCCGCAATGATTGCGCGGATGCCCGCTTCAACAAATTTGAAGAATCGTTAGGATCAATGTCTCGTGGCGATATCAACATTTGGCGCATCACCAAAGCAATGAAAAATACCTGTAAGTACAGCCCCCCACTGCGAAATGGCAACACCTTGCATGCATGTCCCAAGGAAAAAGCAAAATTGCTTGCCAAAAGTTTTGCACAAGCGCACAACAATCAAGCAGCTAGTGAATGGGATACCATTGAAGCAGTCAAGCGATCCGTCGATCATATCAACCAGTCATTACCGGCCAACGATAACGACTGGTTGGTTCGACCTAAAGAAATAGTGAAAATCGTACGCAACCTTAAAGCAAAAAAAGCCCCCGGCCATGATGGCATCCGGAACTGGTTGTTGAAGCATCTTCCTAAGAAAGGCTGTGTGTTTCTCTCGAAAAAAATTTCTGCCTGTCTAAAATTATGCTACTTTCCTACCAATTGGAAAAACGCAATAGTTGTTCCCATACCAAAAGCAAACAAGGATGCATCTTGTCCCTCGTACTACAGACCCATAAGCCTTTTACCAACTTTGAGCAAGATGTTCGAAAGAGTAATCTTAACACGAATTGACAAGCACTTGGAATCCACCCGAATCACCCCGAACGAGCCGTTGGGTTTCAAAAAAGGTCATTCCACCAGTCATCAAATCGTACGGTTGGTGAATGATGTCAAAAGAAATTTCCAACGGGAAAATCTTCTGGGTTGATCCTGCTCGACTTAGAGAAAGCTTATGACTCGGTCTGGCACGAAGCGATACTGCACAAAATGCTACAAGGAAATTTTCCTATGCTAATTCTTTAAATTGTGTGTAGTTTTTTGACGGGCCAAACTTTTAAAGTCTCGGTAAACGGTTATACATCAGACCCAGTAGGAGTACCTTTTGGAGTTCCCCAAGGTTCTGTGCTAAGCCCAACCTTATACAACATTTTCTCCGCCGATATCGTCAAAGTTGACGGGGTACAGTATTACCTGTTTGCGGACGACACTGGATTCATTGCTTCACATCGCGACCCAAATGTTGTGATCGACAAACTTCAAGAAGCACACGACTCGATTCAGAAGCACCAAGAGAGATGGAAAGTTAAAGCCAATCCTGCCAAATTTCAGGCGATCTTCTTTACACGTCGTCGAAGCCCGAAATACTTACCGCAGAGACACGTATCTTGCAACGGTGTTGAAATTCCATGGTCTTCAACTGTTGGCTACCTTGGTGTGATTCTGGATAAAAAGCTAAACTTTGGTTGTCACGTGGCGTCATGTATAAAAAAATGCGACAAACTAACGAGAACTCTATACCCGCTCGTGAAAAGACGGTCTCGCCTGAATCCCAGCATCAAGTTATTACTATACAAAACCATCTTCCGGCCTACGATTGCGTATGGCTTCCCTGCTTGGTACAACTGTGCTCAAACTCACCGCAATAAATTACAAGTCAAGCAAAATCGCCTACTAAAGATGATACTAGATTTGGACTTCCTATTCCCAACGGATGAGTTACATACGCTTGCTGGAGTTGAGCGTATAGACGACTGGTTTCAAAGACTGGTACCGAAGTTCCACCAAAGCTGTTCCTCCTCTACAAATCCATATTAGGGCAGTTCAAATTTCAAAAATGTTCGAAAATTCCAACTCCCATATGTCTATTAGCATCGTTTTGATAATATAGGAGTCTTGGCAAAATTTCAGGCAATTCGGTGGCCATTTAGGGGTGGCGCGAAGTCAATTTATGTTTATATGGAAATTTGTATGGGAAAAACTTAAAACTTATTAAGTACTGTCCATTTAATTCCACTAGTTAATTTTCGTTATCTTTGCAGATACGTATTTCGACCACAACTGCAAGTCGAGTCAAGTACAAGACACTGAAGACGACCACACAGTTGTGGTCGAAATACGTATCTGCAAAGATAACGAAAATTAACTAGTGGAATTAAATGGACAGTACTTAATTCGTCTTAGACGGTTTAATACATTCCACTAAAAGAGCTTAATATATTTTTCTTAAAACTTATTCAAGTCTCCCTACTACTGTCAAATCGTGATGAATTCAAATAAACATCCCCAATCTCCCTTTTTGGAATCTATATAAAGGAGACCTACGGATAACACATTAGTTATGAGTGGATTGAACGGTTCTATTGACAGTGTGAATATGGGATAAATGGCTAAAATGGTGTTATTAGCCTCAACATTGCAGTGGAAATATAAATCAAAATTAATGAGTTACCCACTGGTTGAGCTCAAATAGATTCCAAAAATGGAGGTTGGGGATGTTTATTTGAATTCATCACGATTTAAGAGTTGTAGGGGGATTTGAATAAATTTTAAGTTTTTCCCATACAAATTTCCATATAAACGTAAATTGACTTCGCGCCACCCCTAAATGGCCATCGAATTGCCTGAAATTTTGCCAGGACTCCTATATTATCAAAATAATGCTAATAGACATATGGGAGTTGAAATTTTCGAACATTTTTGAAATGTGAACTGTGAACAAGCCCTAGCCACATCCCTGCCTTGCTTCTAGAATATCACCACTGAAACTCTTAAAACCCGGGATTTAGCTCTGTCTACAAGACCATTTCATGCAAGAGAATTGGTTCAGTAATAAGAACTTCCATGTGTTCCTCTCACTACCATTGTTCACCAGTTCAAGAAGAGTTAGTACGTATTTAAACCCCTAACTCGATTTTTCCAGCAGTCAGTTCAGCCTAGGACCGGGTACCGAGGTTTTTTAACTAATTGCTTGAAAAGTTGTTGCCACTGCATACAGTTCAGCCTCAAACAAGAGGAATTCGAGTCTTTCAACTGTCTGCAAGGTAACATTAATAATGTTTTATTTATGCTGTTGGTAGCGAGGACTAAATACGATAAATCCTTAATTACCACAACTTATTGCCCTAGCTAGAAAAATGGATTAGGCTAGGGCTCTGTTTGGTAGATCTTACACCGCAACACACTACGTCAAAGTGATCTACCGTGTTACGGGATATGACGTCTTGTAGAAGTAAAGTAAGCACAGAGCACACAAGTGGGAACCAAAGTAACCAAAAGTTCCTTTAAGAGTACGTTTTTCGCTTAAGCAGCCCAGTGAAGCTGATTAAGCGAAAAACGTACTCTTAAAGGAACTTTTGGTTACTTGGGAAGAGAGCTAGGGAAGAGAAACCGCATACAAGATCACAAACACGAGACGTACGAACGAAGAGTAAACATCTAATTATTTGTATATCCCTAGAGTTATACCAATAAATGCGAGTCTAATACATATAATGTTTCTCTGTCGTCAACCTATCCATGTAATTGATTTATTGTATTTAACTTCAGTATTGTTTGTGGTTTACGTGCCTCGTCATCTAATGTTTAGTCTTGAGTGTGACTGTGGTTTGTGTATGCCATCCCAGCTATTTTATATGGTCTTTGGTGAGAGGAGAGAGTCTACCAATGATGAAGGCACACTCCCGCTTGGGGTGTATTAGGTGCTGGTGGGCTCTCGCCGTGGATGGAAGATGGGGTAGACTTGTCACGTTTCGTTATTAGTAGCTGGACTGGTCCATAAATCCTTATCGGGAAAGTTTAAATGAACTCGCCTTTTGGGAGTCTCATCCGGGCAAATTAAATTGGGACGTGGTCTCCTTCTTTTGGTAATTTTTCAACGCTCGTCTGTTATGCTGCGATCCTTCTTTCTTTTGAATCACCTGCTAGGGGGTTCCTCTGTTGATGGTTGCTGTCACCAGCTTGTACCGGCTATGTGGCAGCAATCTGTTTGAGCAGATCCTTCCTTTGCTTTTTGGAGCCGCCAGGTTGCTTGTCTCCTGACGAGAAATCATACCTCTTGCTCTTAGGGACGGAGAGCGGTGTGTTTTCCGGCCGCCCTTGCTTCTATTGTCCGTTGGGAGCACATAACATCGTTTTTTAAATTTCCGCATTTTTTCGACTCTTTCCCGATACATTACCCCCTGACTGTGTATGAAGGCCAAACATTTGAAGTATGTCTCCGCTTGTTTATTCACAAGCGGGGCAGATTTCAATCGGCATTTAGACCATCCAACTTTAAGTTAGTCTACCTCCAATGCCTTATTAGCAGCGGTTACCAGGGCCGGATTTAGGAAACCGGGGCCAAAACATGTTTGAGGCCCTGATTGTATCAAATATGCAAGAAATCGGTAAAACTGGTTGGCTTTGGTAAACAAGGTTTTGTAGGGGCCAAGGACTCAGCCCCACCCCTTAAATGCGTTACCCCTGAGTTACTGGAAGACGAATTATCGCTGTCTGGATGCCTCCGTATGCCTTCATAATCTGAATCGTAATTTGCACCTTGCCCAGATTACACTGTGTCTTTGGCACACTATTAACCTCCTTTCAGACGTGATCTCGTCTAGTTCACTGCAAAAAAATCACAAGTGACCAAGTGACCACAAGTGATCAAAAGTGACGAAAAGTCAAATGGGACTGTTATGCGAGTGCGGGCAGTACAACATAATCGAGATATGAACCGCAGGATCCTTCTATAGCTGAAAGTCCGCCTAGCCTTCCGTCTCCAAGAGAGATTTTTACCCTTTTGGGAGGCATGAAGACTGATGTACTCTCCATCTCAGCCCATTTCTCTTTTCCTTGCTTCTTAGGGTGTAACGGAACTGTGCCGATCGTTATTTCACTGTTCCAGCCAATGCAAATCGAATCGAATTCATTTACTGCTAATACTAGCGCGCTTTTCGGATCCTAAGAACCATGCTGCCACTATTTTTGGCATTCGTAGGGGCTTTTTTAACCCGCTCTGCTCTGATCGCTGCTCCAGCTGTTGTTGTTACTCCTCCTGCTGCTGTTATTGCTGTCGTACTGCTGCTACTGGTGGTGGTGAACTCACCAATCCACTACTGGCGAACGCCGTTTCTGCATCTGCTTCTTTGTGGTATGTCGAATATTTAATGTTTCGGGGACCCTGACCCTCCAAACCGTTATCCGTAAGCGTTTCTGATCCATGGATTGTCTACGCAAGAAGTGAAGTCTAAGCGAGCTGAAAAGCAAGGCTGTCAGGCCAATGCCGTCGTTTCTAATCCACTATCCAGCTGCCGTAAGCCGTGACCAGTATACCCGTAATAGGAACCATTCTGTCATAGATCCGAATGTGCCGGTTGGCACTCATGTTGATTGGCTGAAGTGCTTTGAAAGCGTCATGTGTGTGTGCATTGATAAAGCCTAATGAATTTGTGTTCAAAAGTTGGTAAAGCCTGAAGAATTTCATTGAAAACCGACATTGCGTTCCAAAGTTATGGCAAAAATTGTGTACCGAACCAAAAAGGTCGAAAAATGTGAGAAAAGCAGTAGGTATTTCTGAATTGGTTTGGTTTTTTAATCAACTCACTGATTAGCTCCCGTCATCGTGACACGTGTCTCCAGACGATAGTTGTGGTGCCCGTTTTGGAAATCCTGGTAGAACTGTACGGAAAGTTGTACTTGGTGCAGCACCGAAGCCGACAGGTTGCAAATGCTGACACTCAGCGTTATGAATTGACCGGTGACACAGGTTACCTCCGACTGGGGGGCCACTTGTTGGTTGTCGATTTTCACCTCTGTTGATAAAAAAACAACATTTTTATTGAACAGTAAGAGAGTCGAGTATTTATACGTTGCTTGAACTGAAACATTCGAGATTTGATTTCTTACCCCATTGTAGCGGTGGTACAGTTACCAAATCGAGCATCGTTGGAGACAGCGATATTCCCCGCAAAGAAGCCAAACCGTTGCAGTCCAAGCCCGGCAGAGACCACTTGAGGTTCACATTTTCAGCAATGTGTTCCGAACAGATGCGCTCGGTAAGTTCTCCGGTGTCACTTGTACTGGTAACGCCCACACCACTGACCATACTCGGATGTACCTCACCGGAAGTGAGTGACTGCAATTGTTGCTCCATGGCTGCCAGGATCCGATCCAGAGGGCAACGATCTACGGGAACTGGAACTCGACAGCTTTCCTTAGCCTCTATGAGTATTGTTTTGTTCGAAGTGTAGTTGAGAGACATTTCCTGTGCCGTTAGGTTCACCACATCCAGCACTAAGTAGAACTGTGACGGTCTGTTGATTTGAAAATATAAAAATTCTATAGTGACTATGATTACTTCAACAGCATACAGCAACTTACATTTCCGCAGAAAGAACGTCCCAGTTGGTAATCTGCGCACTCGGTAGCAATTCTACGTTGAAAGAGATCGCACACTGTCGACAGAACCCCTCCTGCAAGCCTTCTCCGCCTGAATATTTGAACCTTAGCTGTGCCTCCATCTGCCTTGGCATATGACCGGTTGCAATGCCCACGCTCAGCGTGGCCAGCGACGAGTGTCCCGAGTGGGACGACCTAAAGCTAGACATCAACGGTTCGTTCCTTCGGTGAGTATTTGTTGGTGAGCTGATCCTACTCGGAATGCTAGGATTTCCACTGCCACTGATGGTTCCACCGATGACCCCACCACTGTGTGACACTGTCAAACTTTGAGGTCCAGCGCTATTCATACCATCCTGGTGGGATGAATGTGAGTACAATTGTTGACCGCCGGTTACAGCGCCTAGGAAATCCGCTTCTCCATAGATGACCAGCGCAAAGTCGATGCTCTCGTTTGGTTTGATCGGTAGCTTCGAAGTGATGTCATCTGTCACTAGCTGAAAGATTCGATTTTGAAGATTTGCATCCATATTGGAATGGAAATTAGCGTCGATATATTCTATTAGAATGTTGCTCGTGTTTGTTAATGTCACGATGCATTCTCCTCGTTCGCCATTATATAACGTAATGCTGGCAGAGGTTGTCACACAATCCGCATTGGGCATTCCGCTGAAAGTGGCTGTTGGCGGGAGACTTGTCTTAAGCTCTAACTTTGGAAGCGCAGGAATTACGTTCACTTGATAGTGTGAAGGCAAGTTGCGTAACTTTCGATGAAGCATGCACTTCAAGCGACAGTTTGATTTTACACCCAGCGTGTGGGTGCTGTAGCCTTGAATGTCCAATTCTCCTTTTTCGATCGGAGTACCATGCAAGGCCACCGTGGTTAGTACGTTCGGTTGAAGCATCACTGTCTGAGGAAACGCTTCGAATACCACTCCCGCGGTCAGCAAACGGATGTCCGTTACTTGCAGTTCAAATGGGAGCGGATTTGTTAGCTTCACGTTCACTTCGCAAACGTCGTGTTGGATCCAATTGAACGATATCTTACTATCGTCCTTCGCTTGACGGCGATCTATCGAACTAAAGTGAATCGGAGTAAAAAGGAACGGTCCGCTGTCCACCTTTGTCACGGCAATCTGAAAGTAAGGAAAATATGGTGGATTTATCTAACCACAGAGCGGAATAACTCAAATTTAGAAAACGATCTAATAATATTCTTGTTTGGGATGTTGCGCGATCAGGTCAGTAGTACGCAACACAAAAATCATCTAAACAACTCACCTTTAGTGGCCTTAAATGCGACGGCAAGTCCTTCACCAGCATCTGACTGCACAAGGGCAGGTCCGTAAGGTTTGCCGGAGGAA
This sequence comes from Armigeres subalbatus, assembly GCF_024139115.2. NCBI lineage: Eukaryota > Metazoa > Arthropoda > Insecta > Diptera > Culicidae > Armigeres > Armigeres subalbatus. The sequence continues at coordinate 458,933,868 of NC_085140.1, read as the reverse complement.
TTACCGTACCATTTTCCAGCACCAACGGTACCGGCGCTCCTTCGCACTGGGAACTCAAATTCTGCAGCTGAAGCGCCATCTCTCTCTGCTCGTGAGGGTTTAAATGTTTCCACATGGTCTGCAGCAGAAAGGTCATATGCCTCGTAGCAAGAGCGGACTGGCCGAGACGTCGCGCCGTCCCGACCATCTGCTGGAGCAGATCAATCTGTAGCACCGGCCAGCCCGTGTTATTCTCCAGGACCTCAAGTGGCTCGAGGGACAGCTTGTGGCCTGAGAAACTCTCCAGCATTAGTCGATAGCTCTGACCCCAGTCGGGGTTTGTATTGCTAACGGCAACATGACGCCATGCGGCTAACCTCTGACAGAAAGCAGCCTTACGGTTGTATCCAATTTTTTGGTACAGGTCTGTGAGCACTTCGAACCTCCGAACGCGTTGTTGTTCGTTCATGTTTAGATTGATGTACAGAACGTTTTGTAGAAACATAGCCACGTCTAGATTTTTGCCCTGTTCGATGCAAATCCGAGCTGCTTTAAGGGCTGCCTCCGTTTCAATAATTCCGGCATTCCGGTATTTACTGTAATTTATAATGGCTTCGCGATACCGAGCTGCGATTTCGTCGGGTTGCAGTATGTTGGGGGGAAATTTTTGAGCTGCTGCTGATTTGTTAACAAGCGTTCCTGAATCAGTCAATGAGGAGGAGCTACCGCTCGCTGTGCTGCCACCCGATCCCGACGAAAATGTGGAACTAATTGACGAAGCAGACGAGTTCGAGGAGGCGGATGTTTTATCCGGAATCGAGGAGGTTTCCGAGTTCAAATTGATAACCAAGTCAGATTTCTTTTGCTTGAGGTTAGCGCCATTGGCGGTATCTCCGTTGTAGCTATTCGTCAGTAATTGATTGCGGGCGAGATTGAATTTGTGCGGAGAAGAAGTGTTTTCTTGTAGACTAGAGTTCCGTTGAATCGACATCATGTAGCGAAAGTTAGGGTATAGCAGGATAGCAGAAGCAGCGCAGAGTCCTTCGAAGGCGGCTCCTAGCCAAAGGGAATCACTTATGGCACGAAGGGTTTCACTTGCCGAGTGAAACAGATTCAGTGATTCGACCACTAGGCCAGTCTGTAACGTCAAATCCCCCAGATGCTTTGTCATTCTGCCTATGCAGCGCTTCTTGTTGTTTCGACTCTCCAAATCCAGTCCTACGAAATCTTTCTTTTCGAATGGCGCCAACAGTAGGGGCACTTTGTCAATCTTTTCTCGTGTCTTCTCCAAACGTTTCAACTCCAGAATGTAATAGAGAGAGGTAATGAATTCTGAAATCTTGGTCTCAAGATTCGAGCATGGGTCATTCTCCGGATAGGAGAAAGCTCGACTTTTGAAGTTGGACGGGGTTTGAAAGCAGTTCTCGATTGTGGGATCCTTCTTTTCTTCCAATCCGTTGGCAATCTTGTGCAACTCCTCGGTGCTTGGTCCAAATAGCAAACATCGCGAATCGAAAAGTGTATTTGTGTATTTGACCTTGAGAGATTCGTGAACTCTGCACAACTCATTCAACTCGTTTTGGTTATCAAACTTCCCTACCGTTATTAGCCCGAGCAATCTCCGATGGGTCTGAAAGTCGCCCCAATCGTTGTTTTCTACCGGGTGATCACGTATGTAGCGCACCCAAATATCTCTTGTTAAGCCGGATGAATCTGAAATAAAAAGAGTGATTTTTAGATAAATTGTTGTTTGCTATTCGAAGGTTCAATAATTAAAACTGATAACATCATGAAAACAACATATACCTAGTCTGAACAAATATTGGTTTTTTGAAAATTTCCCATGGAAAAAGACTGAGCAACTGAAACACCGCTTGAATGGTAACTTCAAAGTGTGACCAACATATAGTTTGCTTGAACATAACAAAAAATTTCCAAAGAAACCGCTTTCGTTGTGTCTCCATTCGGAATTCCTTCGGAATTATTTCAAAAAATCCTTTAGCAAAAATCCTTTACAAATTCCTTTAGATATTTTTTTCAAAAATCCATTCAGAATTACTTCGGGAATTTCGAGCATTCGTTTAGCAAATTTCTTTTTTGAAATTCGCTTCATGCTATTCTTCAGGAATTCCTTAAATAATCCATTAAGAAATTCCTCCTGAAATTTGTTTTGAAATTTCTCCAGGAATTTTAAACAAAAAAACACTTCAGGGAATGACGGCTTTGGTAGGTTTTGTTCTATTATTGTCAGGTGGTTTTTTATAACTTATTATGCTCAAATTTGGCCTAAACATTCTTTACATATCAAATAATATTGTGGCCAAAAATAATAAAATTTGGTCAACAACCCCCTGACAATAATAGAAAAAAAAACATGCCAAAGCCGTCATTTCCCCTATCTTGATATCACATAAGTCACATTCCGGATTTTCATACACTTTTGCACAAAAATTGAATATAATTATGGTCTATTTAACAGTTCCATAACAATGTATACAGATAAATAATATTATGTCAAGTTTTCAGAAAGATTGCAGGTTTTATTACAATTTTTGGTATTTCTCCATGTAAAACTAGTTTCGGCATTTTACTCAAGTGAAAGAAAACATGGATCCCAAGTAACATTATTTGTTTTGATTCACCTTTGAAGTTTAATGGGAGCACAACTTGTTAAAACCAAATACAGGGCTGTATAACAGTCGCGTTTTTCGCGAATTTTGCGGATTTGCTCTTCCAGTCGCAAAAAACGCAGTTTCTTTAAATGTTGTCGCAAAAATCGCGGTTTTGGGTACCGTTTTGACTCAAATTCCGAACATGACTCAGAGAGAATCTGCCTTCGACCTCTCTGGACAGCCCTGCAACGACGATCTAAACCCAATGCTATGTATTTCGGATGGTGGGAGCCCCTATTGGGTTCCCGCCAAAGGCGAGTATCCAAATGAATTTCAAACTCTTCCTACGCCCATTGATTGTTCGTTGCAGCCCATATGCGATCACGTAAATGATGCCATCTGGATTTATTACCAAAATGTACGTGGATTGAGGACGAAAATAGACAACCTGCTGCTGGCGGCATCCGACTGTAATTTTGACGCGATCATCATGACCGAGACTGGATTGGACGATTGTATTACTGCACAACAGCTGTTTGGTTCACGCTTCAATGTTTTCCGCTTGCGCAGCGGTATGCCAGCCGCATTGTACACACCAATTGTGGACAAGAGCTAGAACAAATTTGTGTTTCGTTTACGATCAAAGGTAGGAAAGTTATTATGTGCGCAATCTACATTCCACCGGCCAAAAGTCGTGATGTAGATGTAATTAATGACCATGTTTCATCCGTGAATGAGCTGTGCGAGAAATGTTCGTCTGATGATGCTGTTCTAATATGTGGGGATTATAACCAGCCACGCACATGGTGGCGTGAAACTGACGGCATTGTGCATTGTGATAGATCGTAACTTCCCCCATACAGTAGTAGTCTCTTGGATGGTATGGACTCAGAGAAACAGACGTCTCACTTAGAACAAAATGCAATCAAAATCATCGTCACGAAAACATTGTCGCCCAATGCTAAAATCCCGGTGTGTGGCCAAGCGGCAACCAGATGGCGGTAGTGTGCAAACGTCAAACACAAACAAAATCGATGAAAGCGCCATCGGTGGCCGATTGACCACCTACAAAAAGTTAAATAAACCGTTAAAAAGGTGTACGATGGAACATATGTTGAGTGAGACGTCTGTTTCGCTGTGGTATGGACTACTTGTGTCTTGGTCAAAGAAATACTGTATCCAACTCGCTTGATCGCGTTCTTGATCTGGTATTCTGTTTGTCGAATTGTGTGGCTAATGTAAGCTGTTGTGTGGCGCCGCTACTACCTGTGCATTCTCATCACCCTTCTCTTGAGATCTCTCTGCCAGCGCTAGCAAAATGTGACGTACCGGTGAACAGACAAAATGAGCGCCCACTGGACTATCGAAAAACTGATTTTGCGAGTATTCTTGATTATTTGATGACCGTTGACTGGCATTCGATTTCCGCAATGAATGACGTCGACGACATGGCGGAGGGTTTTTGCTCTGTTTTGAACGATTGGCTCTCTTCGTATGTTCCAAGAGTCCGGCCACCAATTTCTCCTGCCTGGAGTACTAGAAATTTGAAAGAATTAAGAGAAGAGTCCGAAATGCTTGCCAGAGACAGCTACGACGTGAAAGAACGTCTGCCAACAAGCTAAGTTTTAAGCAAGCTAGTAATGCGTATCGTTTTTTGAATAGCACACTCTACAAATCATATGTATTGCGCGTGCAAACAAATCTTAGACGACACCCACGAGGATTCTGGAGCCTTGTCAATTCAAAACGGAAAAGCGCCTTCCCATCGAGCGTATATCTGAGTTAATCATCTGCTGCGTCTACCGATGAGTCCTGCAAACTGTTTGCCGAGCATTTCGCATCCATATTCGCATCGAGTAAGATTTGGAAATAAAGTAAGTAAAGTTGGAAATCGATGAAGCTATCCGGGATGTTCCTGTTAATATGGCCGAGCTTGGATTATTTGCCATCAATCCAGAAATGGTTTAATTGGCAGCAAAAAAAATGAAACGTTCATTCGTAGCTGGTCCAAACGGTTTTCCTGCAGTTGTAATATGCCGGTGCATTGACGCTTTAGCCGCTTCGGCCGCTTCAAAGTTATTTGAGATTATAATGTGCGAAGCAATTCAGTATGCTACCAAAAACTACACGTAAAAAAATAACCTTATTTGTTATGGCAAAAAAACATTTGAAAATACTTATACCTAATGAATGATCGCATATCAAAAAGCTAATAACATTCATAAGTTAATGAAAAGTATAAGTTTCGGAATATATGTGACTAATGCGATGTATAAGTTTTTTCTTATACATATCATTAAGCGCCTGCTTTGGCAAAAAAGTATTAGAAATCTTAATAATAAATAACATTAAATTTTTTTACGTGTATATATCCACCAATCAACACGGATTTCTGCCCGGGCGATCGGTTACCACGAATTTGTTGAGTTTTACATCAAAGTGTATCTCGAGTATGGAGGACAAAGCGCAAATCGATACTGTCTACACCGATTTGAAAGCAGCTTTTGACAAAATCGACCACGAAATTCTCTTGTCATAATACGAGTTTATGCAATCCCATTCAATTCCACCACTTAATTACTTAATGTCAAGATACAATTAAGTGGTGGAATTCAATGGGATTGTATAAACTCGTCTTATGACAAGTGAAGACATTCCACTAAAAAGCTCAAAATAATTGTCTTATCACGAAATTCTGCTACACAAGTTATCCCGCCTCGGAATATCTACGCAACTGGTATCCTATCTTATGGATCGGCAGCTTCGGGTGAAGATCGATGGTTATGTGTCAGCGCCTTTCACAAACAGATCAGGTGTACCGCAAGGTAGCAATCTTGGACAGCTACTGTTCGTTCTTTTCTTCAATCATGCTGCTTTGGGTCTTGGTGAATGCTTCAAACTTGTGTACGCTGATAATATGAAGCTTTACATTGTTGTACAAACGTTGGATGATTGCCTGGCTCTACAAGTATCGTTAACTATATTTGCCGACTGGTGCCGTAGCAATAAACTAGCTGTCAGCATGGAAATATGTCAAGTGAAAACGTTTCTCTGAACCGTATCTCCATTATTGTTCGACTATCATATCGATGGCAAAATTCTTGACAGGGTATCAAGTGTGACTGACCTTGGGATCATGCTGGACTCTAGAATGATTTTTTTGATTTGCACCGTTCGGCGATAATTTGAAAGGCAACAAGGCAGCTAGGCTTCATTTCTAAGGTTGCGAAGGATTTCTCGGATCCATACTGCTGGAAATCATTGTACTGTGCACTTGGCCGTCCAACTTTAGAAAATGTGTCTCTTGCTTGGCACCCCCATCAGATCACGTGGTGCTTAAGACTCGAGCGAGTACAAAGGAGATTCATATGTTCAGCTCTAAAATCTTAGCCGTGGAGAGGTTCTTTCCTTTCCGTCCTATCCTGAAAGATGTCGCTTGCTAGGTTTAGACACGTTTAGACAAAATACAGAAATCTTTGTTTATTGCTAAACTATTAGCTGCTGAAACTGATGCCCCCGACCTTCTATCCATGATGAACTTCCGTGTACCGAATAGATCACTGCGGAATACTACTTTACTACAACCACGCTACCTCTGAACGGTGTTTGGATACAGATGAACAGATCTCGACATGTATTTGCGCATTCACGGCTGTCGAAGATTTTTTCGAGTTCAACGAGCCAACTACACGTTTCGTAAATCGGGTTAAACGTTTGTTAAACTAGTAGTAAGTTTTTATTTCTATTAAGACTGTTTGTCAGATAGACCATTTTAAATTCAAACACAAATACAAATATTCCGAACACTCGCTTTTAAATAGCCTTTTCAGCTTTATTCCTGTAATTCTCTCCATAGGATCTTGAATTGATTTGTAATCTTGATCCTCAGAACTGAAAACCGATGAAATTTTTAGTTTTAGGGTGCCAAAACGCCAGTGTTCGGAATATAAGTCATGTTCGGGATTTGAGCCAAAACGGTATAATTACACTCTTTTAAAAATAGCGATTTGGGAGTATTCTGGAAAATATTGGATAAATCAAAAATGTTAATGTTGTATGCGTGTATGAGTAAGCAATTTTGGGATCCAAAGACATTATTTTATAATAATATTTTAACTATCGTTCATATCCACCTGACAAATTGATCACATTGAAATTCTGGATTTCCGGGGTACCGGGTCTAGTTAGTTTTTAGTTCTTTTAGATTAGTATTTTTGACAGTGGTTCCAATGAATGTTGTGAAAATCGCGGATTATTATTCAATGTTGGAGAACAACACTTTCTCTATTGTGCTTCCCAAGGATGTTATTGTCCGGAAAAAACGCATTGAAATTTGCACCTGGGACCATCGGAACTGAGGTAATAAGCATGCTGGTTATCGCACGTAATCAAACTGGTTGTTATCCACTCTGTCCACTCGGTTGAGCGATAATGAGGCTCTTCATTTCTCCGACCTTCAGCTGCATCCAGTTCTGCTCCATAGTGACTCCCACTACTCCAGGCTCCTTATTCCAACTAATTGCTATATAGTCCTTTGTACTGTTTTAGAACAAATACCATTATAGCTTGGAGATATTTTTATTCGGTTTAAATCGTTTCTGCCATTTCGTGGTCCAAAATTCCCCGTGTCTTCGTTTGCTCGTGCCAGAGCACATTACAGAAATTAAGACTTCATGGGAAATGACAGCAAATTGGACAATCCACTGCTCGCGATAGATGCAATCCCTCCAACTGAGTACATTAATTTAATATGGTTCTTGATGCATATTCATCAGCAGAAAAAAGGAAAACAAACTGTTCCCAATCATCGCAGTATGATATCGTATCGCGTCTTTCGGCAAAGCACAGCCCGACACTCCGATCGAGTCTAACCAAAAGTAAGTCGCGTCGTTGATTGTTCTCGCAGCGCGTCGAACGGGTTGGACTCCTGAGCAGCATAGCAGAACTTGCACTAAACGTGTTTGCTTCGCATGCGAAAGAGAAGAAACGGAGAAAGCTGGCAACGCTCACGCTGGTTCTCTGGGCGCAGAGAACGAGTAAGCATACCAAGGAGGGAATCATTTCAAAACATTTGTCATGACGCAAAACATTAAATTTGACTTTTGGCTGTTCTGGCTTCTGCTGTTCTTTCGACCTTTTGTCCCTTCGACCTTTTGTCCTCCCTCTTGACCCTCTCTGGACTCAAACAGCGTCTCTGGACTCAAACAGCGGCTAATTAAAGAAATGCTGTATCGCGTCAGCAATACCTAATGAAGCAGCCCCACCAGCGCGATGTAGGTGGCGCGACCCCGGTAAGGTAGTTTACTGAAGCCTCTCAAATACCACGAAAATGGAAATAGAAGAAAAAGAGAACGTTATTTTTGGCAACCGACCCAGCAACGAAATAAGGGCAATGATTGGAAACTCGGTACCTGGAATGTTAGGACCCTAAATTAACTTGGACGAGAGCCTTTTGGCTCGTGAACTGCAGAAGGTTGGAGTGAATGTGGCCGCTATTCAAGAAGTCCGATGGCCCAGATCCGGAGAACGTGAATTCCGAGCCGTGGACCCCATGGCCACGACCAACATTGCATTCAAATATAACATCTATCACAGCGGCGGCGGAAAAGCGCACCATGGAGTTGGTTTCGTAGTGATGGGCAAGCAGATGAAGCGAGTGTTGCAGTTTAAACCCATTAGCGAACGAAACTGTATATTGAGGATACGGGCCAAATCATTCAATTACAGCCTAATCAACGTTTACGTACCGACAAACGATAAATCCGACAACGTGAAGTACACGTTTTATGAATGTCTTGATAAGTGCCCAAAGGATGACGTGAAAACTGTTATCGGAGACGCTAACGCTCAGGTCGGTAGAGAGGACTTTTTTTGTCCCATAATCGGTAGGGAGGACGAGTAGCACAAACTTGCAACCAGATAGATGATGTTCTGGTAGATGGGCGCCATTTCTCGGATGTTATCGATGTGCAGACATTCAGAGATCCGAACATTGACTCTGATCACTACCTCGTTGTCAGTAAAATTGTATCGCGGTTGTCAACTATATCGAACGAAAGATCACACAGATCACAGCAAACGATGCGTTACAATATCCAGCGATGTCGACGAACGGATAAGTGCAATCAACGTTAGCGACAACATCAACGATTTATGGGAGTCAATCCATGGAGCGGTGAGCACAACAGCACGAGAAGTGGTAGGCACTGCACAGAGACGATCCAGGACGGGTTGGTTTGATGTGGAGTGTCAGAGAGTGACAGACGAGAAGAACGTTGCCAGAAACCGGATGTTGATGTGTGGTACCCGATCGAATAGAGATCGGTACAAGGAAGCAAGAGCAGTCGAAAAACGAACCCACCGCAGGAAGAAGAAAGAATATGAAGAACAAGTGATTAGCGAGACGCAGGAAAAAAATTTTGGGGTTGTAAAGGGGTAAGAAAAGAAGGAACCATCCCAGCGCCACTACTACCCAACTTTAGCAGCATCTCTCACTCTGTGAGGGAGTAGGGACCCCACTGTCTAGCAACTGGGCCACCCCATTCATGCACCCCAGTTCAACAATTGATAATACCCTAAAAATAGGCAATTACCAAGGATTGGAACGTGCTGTATAGGGGATGCATAATGTATGAAAGAACTAAAATTTTCAACAGTTTAGCGTTAATAATCAAAAGTTTCAATACTACTGGTAAATTGGTGAAGAGTTTGGGAATCGATTGACATATAAATCTTAAAAATCCATTGAAAGATAAAGGACTTATTATCGTTACAAATCTTACATGATTTCATGACGGTCCCAATTTTGAAATTTTCATTTTACACCCTGTATCCGAGTCTTCCTTAGACGTAGTTTACGTCGGAAATGGAACAGAACGACATGCGGAGGTTCTATGAGTCTGTCAATGGCGTCCGGAGAAAGACAGCGCCATCTCCCGTCGTGTGCAACGACCAAGAAGGGAATTTGCGGACATATTAAACCGAAGTGGCTGCCAGGTGGAAGCAACACTCCGAGACTTTGTTGAATAGTGAAAGTGACGGTGCATCGGTGAACAGAACAAACATTAGTGACGATGGACAAGCTGTGGAGTCGCCTACACTAGATGAGGTTAAAAAAGCTATTAAAGAGCTGAAAAACAATAGGGCTGCGCAGTTGACAGCCTCGCCTTACACGATTCGGTCGCGTTTTCTCTATCCGTGAAAAAATGGGTGCAAAAAGAGAGAACACTTTGGTTATTGATTTTAGTGTTTTGCCTAAACGTCCTGATGCATCGGTGGTGCACAAATTCATGTGCGAAGAACTGAAATTGGACAAAAAGGACATGATAAATGTCCAATTTCATAATTTACGAAACTGTGTCTATGTGGAGATGGTGGATATGGATACTGCCAGAAGATATCAAACCACTCATCACCTGCTCCATCTTCTTCAATCTGGCGACAGTGTTTATAAAATACCAGTATACGTAGATGATGGTGCGATCAATATACGTGTCCATGATTTACCACCAAAAACACCTCACTCGGTGCTGGTTGAGCACTTGCGGAAATACGGTACTATTCTCTCCATTACCAGGGAAGTGTGGAAGCATTATTTCCCTGGCCTTTACAATGGCGTTCGCGTAGTGAGAATGCAACTCACTCAACCTATTCCCTCGTACGTGACCATTGATGGCGACGTCACTTTGATCACATACCAAAAGCAACCAAAACACAACAAGGTAAACCAAACCAATACCACGGAAGCTGCGTTGGATTCCAACAACATCAGCCTACTTAACAACACGGACTTTCCACGGTTGGATACTCCCGAAAACGTCGATCCAATAAATCATCCAAAGCAAACGAAACGAAATAAATCAGAACAAACCAATCAACAACGTGAGGACGACGTACCTAATATCATCTCCAACAATAGCAATGCAGATCAATCAGAGAGTGAGTCTGCCGAAACACAAACGGCAAACAAGCGACGGCTGTCAGCGGATCGAAAAGAGAATACTCCAAAACGGCGAACTCGGAAGCAGCGTTGCCAGACCGGCGGTACGGAAGAAACCGAGAATGATAGCGAGTTCGAAATAAATGATCCTATAGTAATAGTAAATTCACCAGTTCTCACTAGAAGTAAGAAAAAACATATGAATAATAACTAATGTAAAAATAATATTTTCCGAGACGAGCCAGCCACGGGCTGAAAGTCTCGTTAATAAAGACAAGAAAAAATAGGGCTGCGGGAAGGACCAGCTCCCGGCTGAACTTTCCAAACATAGTAGTGAGCAGCTTTATGAAGTTCTGCACCATATTATATCGAAAATATGAGAAGACGAGGAATTGCCTGCTAGCTGGTTGGACGGCCTCATTTGCCCTCTCTTTAAGAAAGGGCACAGACTGGAGTGCGCCAATTGCCGAGGAATAACTCTCCTTAATTCGGCGTACAAAATTATGCCCCGTATTCTGTTCAAGAGGTTGAGACCGCTTGAAGAGTCCTTCGTCTGCGAATATCAAGCAGGTTTTCGTGAGGGCCGATCAACGACGGATCAAATGTTTACCCTGAGACAAATCCTTGATAAATTCCGGGAGTACAACTTGCAGTCACATCATCTGTTTATTGATTTCAAGGCGGCGTACGATTCAGTGAAACGGAATGAATGATGGCAAATTATGCTAGAACATGGTTTTCCGCCGAAACTAATACGGCTGATTCGTATAACGTTGGACGGATCGAAATCAAGTGTAAGGATTGCGGATGAAATATCGACTTCATTTGTTACCTTAGATGGATTGAAGCATTGAAGCTCTCGAATTTGACTGTTCAATATAGCGCTCGAGGGAGCGATTAGGAGACCTGTTGTGCAAAGAAGCGGTACCATTATCACAAGATCGCATATGCTCCTGGGATTTGCCGACTATATCGATATTATCGGGATTGATCGCCGTGCCGTGGAAGAGCCTTTCGTGCCTTGTAAGAGGCGACAGCGAGGATTGGACTCACGATTAATACCAGCAAAACGAAGTACATGGTCGCTGGCAATCAACGTGGGTTCATTAGTGGTAGTGAAGTGGTGCTGGATGGTGAAAAATGTGAAGTGGTAGGAGAATTTGTGTATCTTGAAACATTAGTGACGAGCGATAATGATGTTACCCACGAGGTGAAAAGGCGTATTGCAGCTGCAAATAGGGCTTATTACGGACTTCATTACATGCTTAAAATCCGTAGTCTGCAAACGAAGACAAAATCCGCGCTGCATATTACTCTGATTCTTCCAGTGGCTGTATACGGCCATGAAACATGGACGATAAAGGAGGCTGATCGGCGAGCTTTCAGATTGGCTGAGCGTAAGGTGCTGCATACTCGGCGGTAACCAGGAGAATGATATCTGGCGGCGTCGCATGAATCACGAATTGTACCAGGTGTATAAAGGGCTGGATATTATTAGGCTTATACAACACGGCAGACTACGGTGGGCTGGACACGTTGTTCGTATGCCGAAAGAACGTCAAGCAAAGACAATATTTATTAGAAAACCCGGAAGATGCCGCAGGGCTTCGTGGAAAGCCGCGTACACGATGATTTTCTGCAGTTGAAGAGAACCTGAGGGCGCTCAATGTTCAGGGCGACTGGAAGCGATTGGCCCATGATCGAGTCCAGCGGAGAAGGATAATCCACTCGAGGTTCATCGAAGAGCTGTAGCCCATCAAGTATCAAGTAAGTAAGACAAAAGGATACAAATGTAACCAAAAGCGTATTGTACACATATAAAGCAGAAAATTGCCTTAAAAATAAGGTTTCACCGACAGGATAGTGGAAAACTGTTAAAAATAATTACAACCCAATTATTGCTTGTTCCCTCTATTAAAAAAATGAACGCTTATTTCTTCAATTCAAAACTATAACAGTTCTAACATCAAGAATACACGATGAACAAGAAGATATGAAAGGTTCACGTGATCTGTAAATTAACTGGGTTAAGAACTGAAATTATAGACAAAGCGTATCTGTCTTAGGGTCGATTTCTTCACCTCCGCTTAGGCCTTCTTAAACCAGGTTTAAGCGTATGGGTAAGCACCGCTTAAGTGTTAAGCGGAGGTGAAGAAATTGGCCCTTAGATACAAATCAATCAGCGTGTTTAGCTTATTACAGATATTCCATTCAACAGACTAGTCTATGATCAACAAGAAAAAATGCAAACATTCATACACAGAAACACGCCCCTCCGGAAACCTATTTACCCGGTATTTTAACGTTGTTGATCCGCTGGATCCGTTCGAACACCCGCTGCAGCGAGCGAGGTTTCAGAGGACCGATTCCACGCACCAGTATCAGCAGACAGCCGTGATGGTAGTGATGCTGCTCGTAGTCGGGATGCGCCATTATCGGATCTCCTGGTCCTTGCGATAACATATAGCTTACAGAGGATCTCATTTAATCTTCATTTAATCGCACTTTTGTCTGGATCATGCCACACTTCCGTTAGACTCGCAAATAACACACTGCGAGCAACAAAACGCAGTTCCGGGAACCAGCCACCAGCTCCGGAACTACGGAAAAGAATCTTGTTTTTATTGCTCCATCACAGAAGAAAGCTTCACTATCTTGCGAACAACTCTTTCACTTTGACACATCATCTTTTTCATCCTCTGCGTGTTTGGCTGCTGCTTCTGTATGCCTTTCGCGATACGCCTTCTCGCGGTCACAACTTTCGGATTATCGCCGTTCCTGCTGATGTTATTATTATTGGGCAGCCTTCTTCTGCTGATGGATCAAAACAAAGACCACTTTTTTGATGGATATATAATCTAAGAGTAGTCGCACAGTAATTTTCAATATCTATTTTTGTAGGAGCACCGATGCACTACTCAATTTGCACTTTGTACAAAAGTTTTTCAAGATTTTTTCGAATTTTCAACCAAATTCCACGAAAAGTCGACACAGATGACCACTTTTTGGAAACAAATTTGTCGCATCACAAACGTATGACAGTTGAACGTTACGTTGCACAAAAAAGAAAGTAAAAATCAAAACAAAAACGGCAAAAAACGGTGTCTTTGATCAGGAGTTACGTTATACAATTACAATTATGACAATCAGATGGCGCTCAAGCACGGTAACCAGAATGTACACTCAGAAAAATATTAATACTAAATAGATTAGATTCGCCTGGTTGACCCGAGCCGGTGACAAGCGCGGTGTCATCATCATCAATAGACATAGACCGCTGTCATCATTGAAACGCAGTATGGAAAAAAGCCCGGGACATCCTGGCTACGATCTGGCGATGGGCTAAACAATAGGATGTCAATAGGCTGGGTTGACCAATAGAGGTAATAAACTATAGAGGGAGATTGTCGCTGTCGTCACTGACAAAACATCTTTTGCTGGAAGATAGGGCACTAAATGTCAACGAAGGAAAAATCAGAATGTTTAGACAGATAGGTACCCAACATGTTTGGGGACGATAACAAAGGGCACCGCAGCGACAGTCGTCCTCTACACTAATAAAAATCCACACATTTTTATTGGCAAAAATCTAAAGAAATTGACAAATAAATTTTATGTGTGCGTTAATAACCACCCGCTATGGGAAAATCCACATAAAGGTTATTAGTTAATAACGGTTATGTGTGTTTCCACATATATGCTATGCGAATTCACATAGCCGTTATGTGGGAAATGCTATAGTCAAAATTTATGTGTGCCACACATAATGGATATGATTGGATTTTTGTCAGTGTATAGTTTATTACCTCTATTGGTTGACCCCAAGCTTGTTTAACTAGCAACAATACGAACAACAATACCACCGACAAGTATAACTTATGTTCCGGACAGCGACGACACCCGAATAAAAAATACAGTAAAATATTGCCGATTTCACCAATTTGAAGAGTTATGTGTAGATTGTAATTTGCCCGCTTCTTTTTCTCACACTCACTCTCATTTCGGGTTGATCGATTTTTGTTACTGAAATTTACCCAATTATAACCCATTACTCGTTAGTCACATGTAAGCGTGTACACTAAATCGATTCCCGCCATGATTTGACGTCTATTTATTTTCAGATTGAGCACTCACACACACACATATTATACACGGAAAATCAAAATTTTTTGAGTGTATTGAGTGTGAGAAAAAGATGACTGTGAGAAAAAAATCTCGCAAAACTCTTATAAAGTGCAAAAAGCGCAATAACAATACAATTTATTGTAACACTACTATTAATAACATTAAATTGGCAATAGATTATATTATAAATGAAACTATAGAAATACATTAGAATGCATTGTTATGAACCATTTGCTCAAATGTAAATGAAGTTTTCGCAATAGAATGTAGTCGAGTCAAGTACGAGACACTGAAGACGGCCTTACTGTTGAGGTCGAAATACGTATCTGTCAAGATACAATTAAGTGGTGGAATTCAATGGGATTGTATAAACTCGTCTTATGACTCGTCTCAGTGTTGATACAATCCGTGCAACCATCAAGAAACAATGTATCCTATTGTATACCGTACATTTTATGGTAATTCAATTGTTTACACTATTGAACCAATAGTACATTTTTATCCGGGGAGCGCCAATCTTTATCTAGTAACTAAAATATCTTTTGACTAATGTGGCTTAAAAGAAGGTGTTGATTAAGTGAATTCAAGCCTTTTTATATACGACATTGATCAAAATGCTTGAACGGTGGGTGCAGTTGACCTCCAGGAATGTCAAATCAGAGACTAACTCGCAGGCAAGCTGGCGGCTATTACCGCTCGCGGAAAACTGGATAGTACGTTCAGATTATGAGTTATATCACTTGATATATAACTCAACAAAGGTCCAAATCAATTTGGTTGTACAGTATCCCCCCGCTGATCCGACAAATGCATGGCCGGACTATCGAGGTTTCTCTCGTTAATCCGACTGTCAAATCCATACAAATGAACCAAAACAAAATCACAGCACAAATTTGAAAACTGACAGCATAATGTGTTTAAATGGGTGTTGATACTTTTTAATCCGGAAAATTCCGAATTAGTGAGATCCGGACTAACGAGTCGTCGGACTAGCGAGGTCCGGATGAGCGAGGGGATACTGTAAATGCTATTTGAAAATGGGGGTTATTACCCATCGATGGGGTTTTCGCAAACAACCGTGTAGCGTTACGTTTTTCAGTATAGTAAAACGCGCACTAAACGCACTTCATTTGTTTTGATTTTCTGCTCTCTGCCGCGGCCACACGGGTAGATCAAACAACCCAAATTTTGAGTTGTTTTCGATCTGGCATCTCTTTCATTCTATCCTTTGATGTCAAAAACAGAGAAAGAAAGCCACCCAACGATAGCAGTTCGATGGGGGAAGCCAACGCTAGGTTAAAGGGGTTGAACTCAAATTTAGGTTGTTTAAACCTATTTGAACTTAACATTAGGTGGAAACTAGAAATACTACAATAAGAGATCGGCGAAGACGCCATCTTGTTTCCAATCGAATCGTCAAAAGCGGTTCCAATTCGACTTGTTTACTTTTTGCACCCATAAGAAGCAAGCAAAAAGTTCAAGTGATGCCAGTATTATTTTCACGGTTTCATGCATTTTCATACGTTGCCATTTCGACAGTTTTTCACTCCGCCGGTCTCTGGTTATAGGGTGGCTAGTGTAAACAACTTAATATTTAGGTACTTTTTCACACGAGATCAAACGAAAACTACTCAAACCTGAGTTCGGCCATCCAACTCAAAATTGGCTTCCCCCACCAACGGTCCAAATTAAGTGAAATGAACTTAATTTTGAGTTGTTTGAACTTCATTTTGGGTTGTCTGATCTAACCGTGCACGATCGATTCCGAACAGTTTCCGTTTTCCGTTTTTGTATAATATTAATTCTTGGATTGTTTGTATAAATAATACGCGAGGAGAAGTGGATGAACGCTGTCATCAGAGGAAAAGTAGAATCACTGAAATTTAACACGGCAAGGTATAGCCGATGGAATTGAAAATAATTTTAAAAATTACAAACAGAGATTTTTTTGAAAATGATTTATTAGGCGGGATTAGAAATTCAATTAAGATTAAAAGTAGTACCATCTCCGGAATCATTTCAAGAAAAAACTTCATTGTCATTAACAATCAAATTAATATATGTATAATGTAGATAATAAAAATTCTAACCTCATGCTATAAATTATTTATAAATAAATTTTATTTTGAAATTTTGAAAATTATTTTAAAAGCTGCATTCCATACCTCGCTGTGAAATTTTTTTCATGATTCTACTTTTTCTTTTGATGACAGAATTCATTCTTCTCTTAGCGTATAGTTTGCGGATTAGTTTTATTGCAGTTTCATTATATTAATTTATTTTATTCAACCATGAAGCGACACATGCAGTTCCCCGTCGCCAAAGCAAAAAAATCAACATCGCAAAATCTGGCGAGCGTTGAACCGTTGCCGGTATGTTCGCGCGATACTCTCGCGAACGAACGGGTCGTGGCAATTTTCACTGGCCTCACGATAGAGGTTTGTGACCGTGCTGGAATTGAGCAACTCGTACTCGGAGGATGTTTTGGCCAAGGAACTCTGTCGCGGTCGTTTCCGAAGTCGGTACGTGATCCAAACATTGATAAGGCAGGGGAAGAAGTGATTCGCAGCAGACAGTTTGAAAGGCGTGAAGAGTGGCACCGAAAGTATAAAGTCAGAACTTCTGGGAAAGTGCGTGTGCTGGAAGATGCAGTGGAACAGCAGTTGTCCAGCGGTGCAATTAATAACAACCAGTTGAAATATGCATTGGGGGAATCGCTAGACAATCCGTATCCGGTTCCGGAATATTTAAGTCTTATGTTTGAAGAATCGTTATTTTTAGTGAAAGAATTGAGATGTCTTGAAGTGCGGACTTTAAATGGTGCTGTTATGTCTGAAGAAAACTTAGTACAAACTTTTACGAAATTAAACAGAAACTTTGTAGCTTCTTATGTAGGCTATGTCTATTTGAGGTCCAAAAACTGGGTTGCGAAATCAGGACTTAAATTTGGTGGTGATTTCAGTAAGTATTTAATCAAATGAGTATATCAAGGTTGATATTAATTTTAATATCAAAATTTTCCTGTTGAACTTGAATATTTTTCTTCTTTTTTTTAACGAATCGAATATGTAATTTCCCATTAAAAACACTGCTTGGACTTACTTATATTTAATTTTAAATTAATTTGATAATTTGTTCAATTACCTAAATAAACATAAAATGATTAATAAAAAATGTAAAAATGGTCAACCAGTACATGTTATACAATGAACAAAATATTCAACGTAAAATAATAAAAACTTCCATTTTTCAGTTCTTTATCAAAAAGGTCCACAGTTCTTCCACGCCTCATACATCGTTCTCATTGAACCGTACTGGAATGATGAAAAGCTCCCCAAATGTGCGCACTATATTGATAATTATGATTTCCACGGTTTCAATCGAATTGGTGAAACTACTGCCAAAGATTTGCTAATATTGGAAGTCCATTTCCCAATTGATCTGGACCCACAAGACAACGAGGCTGCCATTAGCCGAATGAGCGAGTTCAAAGTTAGTGAAGTGTTTCCTAAGCATCACAACTACGCAGCCAATCGAATGTGTCATCTAGCGGGAACATCTAGCCGTAAGTAGTTCGTCACTATTATATATTTAACCGGTAACATTATTTTTACAAACAATTTAAATACATTCGTGCACCCTACTGGGCCGGTTGATCCAAATTATTTTTCCGAAATTTCTTCGGTATTCCGGTTCGTCTGAACTCGCTGCGCTCCGCCAGGTAGATCTCGGTGCATTCTGATTTAAACTGTTCGTTGTTGTACCACCGGAGGGAACATTCCTTGAGGGCTTCGTTCTGTTTTCGGCATTTTACCACCATCAAAAGCTTGGATTCCTTGCAGCATGTTTCGAATTCCTTCACCTCTGGTATGCACTTTTCAGTTTTGGCTCGCTCTCTCATGATCTTCGGGATGAGGACTTCCAGCTCGACCTTCCGCAATCGCCTGTCGTTCGGATCTCCTGTTGTTGGATGACGAAACTTATGTAAGTTATTGGTTTCTACGGAAATTTTTGCTGGACTGACCCAAACCATGTGGACCACCTTGGTTGACACCGATGTTGCTACCGGATTGTTCGTGGCCACTAAATGTTTGTGCCATTGCTTCTATTTTATATTAAAACTGTTTTATTGAAGTCGTTAAATTCTTCCTAAAGTGAGGACCGGGCGGATCAGAAATGGACGATGAAAACAAAAATAATTAAAGTGACGTTCGGGTGTTTTTCCCCTATACACGTTTAATTTTGCACACTCGTTTTTATAGAAAATTTACACGAGATGAATACACTGAAATAACAATTAATATTTTAATATTGTGGATTGAGTAGGGGATTATAATTATTATAATTCAATACCAAATTTTCAAAACGACTTATCTCCTTTGGTAAACAAAGATTCAAACGTCGATTTCACTAGGACATTTTTGAGCGTGAATTCTAATTGGTTGCATGTAAAATACTACCACACTGATTGTGAGAGTGCGTTTAAGATTCCCCCAATAGCACGCTTACCAAGGACATGCTATCGAAAATCCTATTATATGAATCATATATTTCCCAAATATTTACCATATTTGCAAGTGAAAAAGTTTAGAAAAATGAAAACTGTATTATAAACTCCAATTGCAAAAAGGCTACATGTTCTAGCCCTCATATTGTGCCTTCAAACAAATTGCCTAATTTAATTATTGGCTGCCGCATAATTTTGAGATTTACTGCTAGTTGAAACCATGGCAGTTGTGTTGCTCTCGCTCTCGCGATACTCTCAAAGAAACTTTTTTCCGAAACGTAAACAATGCTTTAGCACTACGCACTACTGAAGAAAGCCAATTGTAAAACTTATTCTAGGCAATTCCTTGCTTTGTACTGTGCATAAACAGTTATAACTGCGCCAACTACCTGATATTATTATACAATTATTCATAAATACAATTATTGGATGCTTGTTTTTAACTATGCCTGCTTTGAAGTTTCATGATTGGTACGTGCGTTTGATTCCACTCCTCTCTATATCGATCAGCTGTTGTGAATCCTCTCAAAACTCTCACGTGTTTCAACTTCCCGAGTTAAAAGAATACTTTTTCGGTATCATTTTACAGATCAAAATACTTTTTGCAATCAATAATAGATCTAAATTATGATGAAGGTATTTATCAAGTAATTTGACATGAAATTATTCACATGAATGACGTTAAAAGTTTATCTAATGAAACATACGATCCATTGTATCTTTCCATTATTAAATGAGAATGTTTGTAGGATTCGTGCGAAAGATGATAAAACTAAATATTCCTACACTAATTAAATCATTAATTTGCAAAATTATGAAAAAAATGGTGTATCGAACCACGAAAGGTTGATGCTTGAATCGCTTTTGCTTGAATCGTGGTTGGGGGCCGTAAGGTAGGCAATTATTTTTGGTATGTTCTGCAAATTAAAGCGATTATATCGTGATTCGAGAAAAGCATCATGAGGCCCATTCACAAACTACATGACGTTTTAGGTTGTGAGAGGGTATTTGTCTGAGCGTTAAGGACTTTATAAATTTCAGAACCCTACCATACATGAAGCATAACTAGAGGCTTGGTGTGGGTTGATTTTAGCGTTATGTAATTTGCGAATGAAACTTAACCGCTGAGTGGATTGACAAAGATTCTCAGCAACCTAATCGCAAGTATCGGATATTCTATCTGCAGCTTTCAGTTATAATCTCCAGTACGGGTTATTGGCATGAATGTTTTGATTTTATAATTTCACGTATACTAACGTAGTGCTGCATATCGAAAGCGCATGCCAGAATTTGGCTACGGGTGCCCCCAGTATTGTCCAAAAAATCCGAAGGGTTATATACAAGATACGACCGCCCGACGTAAACTACGTAAAACAGATCATAAGATAATTATTTTGGTTAGAGCCTAGAGTGATTAAAATTTTGACTTTTGCGCTCCCTTAGGGGCCATCCACAAAGTACGTCACGCTCCTAGGGGGGAGGGGGGGTTCCGAGCAGCGTGACGACTCATACAAAAAATTTAGAGGTTTAATACAAAAAGTGTGACAAAGGGGGGAGGGGGGGTCAAAAATCGCCAATTTTTGCGTGACGTACTTTATGGATCTTCCCTTATGCTTGAACGATAACATTAGCTGTTTTGGTGAACCTCCTAACTGCCGTCGGACGCATAAATGTCACATGTTACAAACGAGAAAAATGAGAAAAACGCATTTGAAGTTTCAAAATGCATTCATGCTATTATCACAAAATTTTGCTTTCTTATTGACTCTAACGCAATAAACTATAGAAGAATATTCATATTCGTTGGGCCGGACTCAAACATTGCCAAAAACAACTTTTTTTTCCACGTTTTTTCAATCAAAACCCGAATGTGACACTTATGCCGCGAAATTCACTGGCCAGGCGAAAAATGTACGCATATTTGTCACATCGTGAACTGAGAGATAGTTGTTGTTAATTTGTTTTTACATTTCGTGAGCGACGATTATATTTCTTTGGTGTGATTTTTCGCTGCCGGTAGAAGTGGAACCGGAAATGGAATATTTAAACCGATACGGACAATCCAGTGGCGCGGAATCGGAAGAGTTCGTGTTTGATTTCAAAAATGACACAGGTGATTGTTTTCCGTTTGCGGAGCCGGCAAACGTACCATTACCGGTCCCAGAGGTTGACCAACCGGTTCTTAGCGGCAGTGGCGTAGTTTCCTTGCCAGGGACAAGGACATGCACTACATCTTCAACGTCCAAAGGAATCACGACTGTCTTATCGAGATGATGGTGACAAAGTGCTACCAGGTGAAGAAGTTTTTTCTGTGGATTTGCAAAAAGTAAGTTCTCAATTATTTATAAGTTATGAACTTATTTTCATACGGTCATACGGCTTCCACGGTTGAATTTCTTCAATAGCATTATTTTCTCGTAAATGCTGCTGGTCTTTGAGAGCTTTGCGCCTGTTGGCCCCTACATACGAGCATTCCCATTGTCTGCGTGCATTTGGTCCGAGTCAGTTAATGATCGCACAGCCAACGAAATTCTTAGCTGTTTTTTAAAGGTCTTATGAAGTACGCTGACGTGAAGATAATTATCTTTTGGTTGGATAATTGTTGTTCGCAAAATAAGAACTGGAATTTATTCCATTTCCATCACATTACCCTACTACTACCAGAGGTTATTATCCTACTACTAGTTATTGAAATTCAGGTCGAGTGCATACTGTTGGAGAACTTTGAATCGGGACATACGTTAATGGCCGCTGACTATTTCCATGCGGCGTTTGATTCCGAAATGCGCCATGAACGTGTCGTCAGTTATGAAAACTTCAAGTCTGTGGTTGGAAATGTAAAGAACAATGTTGACGTACTTGATATGAAACATGAAAGCAACTGACTTCTTCAAAGCTCACCGTTTCGTATACGATAAACCACTGCAAGCCACGCATGTACGTGGACTCTATGCGAAAAATGGTGTTTGAAAAGGGTCGTTATGAACTTGGATATGCAAACATCATCAACAGTAAAGACCTTGAATACTTCAAGTGGTTTTTCACGAAGCAATTTAAGTTGGTTGTAAAGGATTCGTCCTCTTTTGATACAAATGTACGTTGGCAAAATGCTCCTCAAGGAATTGAAGAAGAAAAGAAAACTTCTCTAATGAAAGTGGTTCAACCTGTTGTTACCGAAGAGGAAAAATCGCTTTTTAGTGATCTTCCGACGAAGCAAGAAGCTTCTGATTAATCTTTGAACTTGTTTCATACTTTGAATAAATTTTATCGCCATAACATGTTACAATAATTATGACTATGAGTTTTACAAAAATAATGAGTTTGCTAAAGGGTTCCTCTTTATCACTTTTTTACGGGTCTTGAATGTTTTAATTATGTCCCAGTTTCATATCGCCTTCTCCCAAGAGGCCGTTCACGATATACTTGGAGAGGTTTTAGACAATATAACACCTTCCCTCTTTTTTCATGAACAACCGTCCATATAAATTCTGAAAGTACACTCAACTAAACTATCTCATGAACATCATAAGCCTAATCTTATGAAGCGTGAAAAAATAGTCGAATTTCATTTTCATTAAGCCTCTTATAAACTTAATTTTTTATCTTATGAAAAGCATAGAAGTTATCTATGGAAAAATAAAACATAAGATCTGGCTTATGATTTTCATCACTACTCTTGATGTGAAAAACTCATAAGAGAAATCTTATAAAATGAGAAGTTATAATGGCGGAATATTTCGTTGGCGAACTAGTTCTCTTCTCATCGCAGATTTGTTTTACGATACACGACCGGAGTGCGGACACATATTTTGACCAGGGTGTTTGCAAACGGCGGACTTATTACTGCCCATCAACCGCGGGAAAGCTGAACTTCATCTGTCCCTGTTTCATCACGATTTCCAGATCGACCAGTCATAGCAATCGGTTGTAAATTGAGATGTCATAGCAATCGGTTGTAATCAGAGATGTAAGTAAATGTTTCCTCTTGCTATGCTTTTCTATCCTGCTGCTTAATTCTGAAATCATAATTTATATTTTACAGAACCTCGTTGACGTATATAAGATACCTGCTGATCGTTTACTATAGTATAGTATACCATTCAATATTTTCCACCAGTCGGAAAGGAAAATACCGACGATGGGACGACTTTCGAGCTTCCAAAGAGTGCGTTACTCTTGACGAAATATAAAACATATATGATTAAAATTAAATTAAATAGAGAAAAATGTGAATACTACAACTAATACAACAAATAAAATATTTCGTTATACAAAGATATGCGTTTTTTTGTATTTTCTTCTTATTTGATCTCGTAGAAAGAACAACATATATAAAAATCGTGTTGAAAATATTATGACCCTCATATGCAAAAATTATTGATGTTCATAAGATTCCCTTACGAATTTTATTATGGGCTCTGACAAAACTTAATATTTTCATAAAATAAACTTATGAAAATGACACAGAGTTCATAAGATAATCGTAAAAAGTTTATAAGTAATCCTTATAGCAAAAAAACATAAGATATTCGTATGATTGTTACAAGTTTTCTTGGCTGAGTGTAGGGAAAGACCTTGTACACTTACCAGCCACCCTTCTAAACTAAACTATCCACGTGGTTTGTAGATGACCCTAAAAGCATGGTACATTTTTTGGACGGTCCTCAGGACACATCACGCATTGCTATGTGTCTTTTTATGTGATAGTTATATCTCTTTTTTTAGTGTGACAAATATGCGTCCATTTATCCCAGTGTGATAAGTATGCGTCCATTTGTTCGAATGTGACAAATTGACTTCAGATTTTTTTCGAGTTTTCTAGAATAAAACCTTTGTTTTGACAAATTATTTCAAAAATACGTATAGAATTAAGACGTTATACATCAAAACCTCAAAAATGGTAAAATGTAACATGTGACATTTATACGTCCAACGGCAGCTAAGCTTTCAACTGAATTGATTATAATATAACTGAGTACGAGCAGTTTGAAGTTTGTATGAAAATTACTATACAAATCGCCCCCTATGTGAGAGATCGTTTTGTGAGGCGGATCATCAACTATTTAGGGGGAGATCTAACAACGTCGGACACCTCCCAATACCGGACACTACTTGCAGAGGTCCCTCCTTCATCTTATTAAGTACAAAAGGAAGCTATTAAAAAGGCTTCTAACGGCAAGGAATATCAGATCTTCATGTGATAAACTTTGTACAAAATGTGAAGTTGAATAAAAATTCTTCACACCTGTTTTGTTACACTTACTTCAATTCAATTGTTTCTTCTTGCTGAGAAAGCCACAGAAATTAGCAGAAACAAAAAGTGTAGAGAACATTGAAAAAGGTGAGAATTTGGATTAGGATGTAAAAAAATTTAGCTGAAGTGACTCTTCAATAAGCCACTAACAATTTTTAATATTTACAACTTAAAGCACGCGAATAATTTACTATTCTGAATGATGTCTTTACTCATGTAACAGTCACATTTGAACATGATGCAATAGTGTCCGGTACTAGGAGACATTTTTCTGAAACGTAAAATTTTTCACCAAAATTCATCGTTGAAAAACGTGTTCAAATGATCAAATATAGTTTGTATGAATCATCAATGGTCAATAGTCATATTTTGTGTTTCTTTCTTCTATCTATTCTTCCTTTGAAGCAATATAACTCACGAAGAGGATGACCGATTTGCAAGATTTCCTCACTAATCGATTCATATTGGGATCAGCTGTGTTTCTATATGCAAAAGGTTAGTAAATTTTAAAGGAAATTTGGGAAAATTGTCAAAATACAATATTAGGGCGAGTTTGGAGAAAACCTAATGCGATCGCTCGAAAAATGATCTAGAGTGCGGCGTCGCAATCAACGCAGAAAATGACATTTCGAACGTTAAACGTAAAGACTCGAGCAACGCAGGGTACGTTCTGCTAGTATGGTATAAAGTATGGTTAAAGTTTTTTTATTAAATGGCTTATGTGTCCGGCACTGGAGGATCTCCCCCTAAATATAATCAACCAGAAGACTTCGTAGAATATTTCTAAATCTGTAAGACGATTGTTGTTGCGAACCGATCGGATTTTCGTAAGCAAAGAATAAAGAAAATAAAAATGCTCATTATTGATATGTTATTCTTTTACGTGCTCAATTTTCACGATTTTTCGTTTTTCACACGATTTTGTATTTTCCTAATAATTTTTCTTGCAAGCAGCGAACTGTTTGGCAATAAAGACGATTTCACTCGCTAAGTTTCCTATGTTGCCAATGTACTCATATATTTTTAGATATTAATGACCAACGTTGCAAAACGGTTTTCCGAAAAATGTACTGTTCTCATAGATGAGAACATTTATTATAGTTACTATAGTAATTATATATTATTATTATATATTACTATAGTAATTCTCATACAAACTTCAAACCGCGCGTGCGTGCTTAGTCGAATTACAACCGTTGGGATGTTGGATATATGGGGTCGGGAGGTAGCGAGGATTGTTTTGGTAAACGTTTTGCCGCGTGTAATGTGTAGTTTTCCCGCAAATCATGTTCGATCGCAGACCAATCCATTTATGTTTCGAACAAAATTGGCGTAACTCACTATATATGAAAATGGTTGGATATGACAATTTAAAATTTTCATTTAAAAACCTCAAATTTATTATTCCACAGTGGTTATTCGACGTGGATACACGCTAACTTTCACCTACTCAGTGACTGAGTAAAATTGCATTGCTCTCTCTTTCTATCCCACAGAAATTTTACTCAATTCCCGTCAAAACAGTTAGAGTGTAACCTTGTTGATAATCAATTTTAATATTCACTTCTTGCTAACATGTCCAGTATCTGTAGCACTTTTTCATAAACACTACTTTTTTTGCTCCGACCGCGGTCATTGCTCTGGTTCTATTTTGTACTTTTTGTGCGAATCACCGCACAAAAGTAGAGCGCAAGAATCAACCGCAGACGGCGGCCGTAACGAAACTGTGAAATTTTATGGGTTGGTAAAGATTTGGAAATTTTAATGTTTTTACGTTGATCATTAATAGTTCCAATAGGCTTAAAAATTGCTGGAGAGTTGCCGATTCGATTGATAATAAAATCTCGAAAATCCATTGAAAGATAAAGGAGCTATTAGCGTTTGAAATCTATCCTAATTTCGTGACGGTCTCGAATTTGGAAATTTCCGTTTTACACCCTCACGCTAAAAATGAACTACTCAAAATTGAGTCGAATCCGACTCATTTTCATTAAAAACGGGACAACTCAAAATTTGAGTAAAAGATACTACTTCAATAAAATGATGATTTCGCGAAAGTTAAGCTTGGCCTTCCATCAATTTTTAATACGACAGATGCGAATCAAGTTTATCTATCTATCTAAGTGCATTTTACGACAAACAGCCCGGATAAAAATGTACTATTGGCTCAATAGTGTAAACAATTGAATTACCATACAATGTACGGTATACAATAGGATACATTGTTTCTTGATGGTTGCACAGATTGTATCAACACTGAGGATACAATACATCAACATATTTCTCTGATGTAACAATACTTGCAATTGTTTCTGAAACGTTTTCGTACATAAGATTCATACATTGATAATTTTTTAAACGTTTCTTCACATTGCATATAACCTATATAGCAATATTTGCCTCATAGCGCCAAATATGCATATTTTGCCTTTAAATTGCATTGTTGAACAGTAAAGCTGTCACAACTGAGAAATCAAAAATCGTATTGTTTTACTATACAAATACAATACAATCCATTGTATTTTGAACAGTTTTGTTCGGATATTTCAACAATATATTAACCATACACTCTATTGTGTGACTAAAAAAAATGTATGGAAAAATCTCAGATTTTGTATAGTTACGATACTTAACAACCCGTACATTCTATTGCGAAAACTTCATTTACATTTGAGTAAATGGTTCATAACAATGCATTCTAATGTATTTCTATGGTTTCATTTACAATATAATCTATTGCCAATTTAATGTTATTAATAGTAGTGTTACAATAAATTGTATTGTTATTCTACTGTATTTTTTATTCGGGAGACTCCTAGTTTAAGTGCAATCATCATTTTATTGAAGTAGTATCTTTTACTCAAATTTTGAGTTGTCCCGTTTTTAATGAAAATGAGTCGGATTCGACTCAATTTTGAGTAGTTCATTTTTAGCGTGCTGTATCAGAGTCTTCCCCTTAGACGTAGTTTACGTCAAAAGTTTTAATTAATTACCGTCTACGGGGGTGTCATTGGGCCAAAATGTGGTATGCTCTAAGTAAATGTTACAAAGCTCTAGTAGTTAATATTGGAATCAAGTTGTAATTAGTTAGGTACAACCCGTATAGAAATAAATCGTACGCTAAATGATCAATATCGTAAGCTTTCCTTTCCCCTTGTGATCATCATTAATTGTACGATACATATACAATCATATGATAAATATGTTTGCCGACCTAATCATACAAAATTATTGGCAAATTATATATGTTATAATGATGATTACTAGAATGGGAATTGAAAAATAATATGCGGGGAAAAAATCATACCTGATATAATTTGGGTAGCTATTTACACCCGACTGCATAAATAAAAGAAATTTTTATTTTCAGTGTTATAGTGACATTTCTGTCGACGGCGTTGATCGCCGGAAATAAGCCATTTTATGAGACAGATTCGAACAGCTGATCGAAATTTTGAGTGGACGGCTCGGTCTTTGATTTGGTAAATTTGCATGTAAACCATCATCATTTCGTCATCATCATCATCATTTCATTTCATTTTCGCAAATGTTCCTTGTAAAATGTAAATATTAGTATTTGGTCTCCTGTCATTTGAGCTTTCTATAAAATGGCTTATTATTCTTTTCTGGAAGTCGTGGTGAGCCAAAAACAAAGAAGGACAAAAATGTAAGTAAGTTAATTTTTTATTATATAAAACGGAAAGTGAATTTATTTTTATTCCTCATATGTTTGTTTATTCACAGAATCCACTACACGGGAAAACGTAAAACGGATGCCACATGCCACCTGGGGCACTGGTGTTACGCCACTCCATACAGAGCTAGCGGAGAAGCAAATCAGCTGAACAAAAAGGATATGCTTGAGAAGGTAATATTTTTTTGTGGTACTCCTTTCAATATATTCTGCGTAACACGGTGAATAACAATGTTTGAGACCGTCGATCCAATGATTGAACGGTATTGTGATAGACCATCCCGCGGTACCGGATGTCTGATAAAAACACTCCCAAAAGCTCGCCCAAAACTATTCGGCCGAAACACCGGTATGCGGTATGACCAATCACAATAATCTTTCAATTATTGGACCGATGTCAGTTGGCAGGTTATGGCTACCTCCGTTCTGCTCATGATCTTTTATATCGTGAATAGACAATACTCTCTATGTATTTGGCGTGAAACCAAACTTGGAACAAACCTTGAAACAAATGAGTCCTAAGTCCCCTACGAAATGCAGCGGAACGGCAACGGAAATGGCAAGATTGGACAAACAGCTGGTATACTTACCACTTCCGTCGACGTTTCGTTACATTGCGTTTAGGATATTAAGAACTGGTATCCTGCAAAGTAGTCAATAGAGGATACTGCTGAGTTTAATGGTTCATACAAAATGTGTTTCAAGGGGAAGAGTTGGGATTCAAAATTGTCACATACGTGTATAAGAAAAGCACCATCAATAATATGTAGATTAATTGTTTTAATATAATTCACAGGTGGAGTATCCAGCTTGGTAATGGCGGAGATCAAACGTTCCTGTATTTCCAAACTGATAATAGTTACAAGAAAAATATGGATGATGCACTATATGAAAAAGAAAACTATGTAAGATAATAAATGCAATATAATAGCAATAACAGAAACTTTCTTGTGTTGGCTTAATTCATAGAAAATTTAAAATCACCCAAATATAAATATTACCCTATTGTGGTTTGTAAAATAGTATACATATTATAATTTAGTTATCATATAATCGAATAATTATCGCACAACGTTTAATTTGGATTAATAGCTTAATCATCAAAAAATCATACTATTCATCATCTTTATTGTATATAATCAAACCCCAGATGATCACACGAAACAAAAACGAAGATAAACTAATGATTCACGGTAAAATTGGTCCGCAAAAATACATGGAAAAGTTGGTGTTTCTGAATGGTAACGATACTTAACAACCCATTCAATGTATCATCCAAAAGCTAAATATTTTAAGGGCTATCATAAATATCATTCGTGATATAATTAACGTACGGTATTTCATATGATTCCTCAAATAATTCATCTATAATTTACTATACTCAAAAAACGATTACTAGAAAAATAGTTGAATAATTCCATTTTATTCGGGAAGCTTGAACAATAAATTTACTACTGTGTGGGGAAAAAATAATAAATGAGAGCAGGGTTACTGATTCCTACATAGCATCATCTTTCGCTTGAGATGCCGCTCAGTTATGAATACCACAGCTTTTGTTCGTGTGTCTTCTCCATGCGTGAGAACACGATACGCAATGAACCAAACCATACATTTTGGGCTTCCCTTTTCATCCGTGCTTTTGCCAATCACTGAGTTACCATAATCTGCAAATTGGAAGCAAACGGCACTCACCAGTTATTCGTATCTGCACGGATTCTTGCTTTGCGTATAAAGTGTTCATCGGATTCCTTGTTGATTGCATCACGAGCGATGGATCGCCAAAACGCATCGCGAGTGATGATGATTGGGTATGATTGGAAGTTGTAGGGAGCGTTACACAGGATTCTCTTATGGATATAAACCTAGAGGTTCTGCTTTAACCTTTCGGAACATTTGAAGCGCGAGCCCACGTGCTTTGTATTTAGTACATTTAGACGTTAATTATTATTATATCGATTCAAACTTAGAAGATTAAAGTTATTTGGGAGATCTAGTGCTTTTAGTTGAAGATGAGCTCAGGGATGCATCCGCTTGACAGCGGTATGTGCGACGACGTAATGGGGTCGAAACTTATACGATTTTACTCTTTGAAAGGCAGACGAATCTAAACAATAAATTAACAAAAACAACAATAAGACGCAAAGTTTACATGGTATTAAACTCGAATGAATGTTTGTTATACATTAAAAAGTTCAGAAACATTGGAAAATTTGTGGCAATATATTTGCCACTGCCTTGCAAGCGCAATTTCAGCGACAAAAAAAAATAAATAAAATATTTTTAAAAATTAGGTTTTACGCTGGGTGCTGCGGATAGAGCCGCTTTTCTGCGCTCAAGCGAGTAGAAGGATATTTTGAAATCATTCCCATAAGCAAAATTATTTTGCAGTTACTTGGTTGTCAAACATTTCCCGGTTTTTTACGCGGTTGGAATTCATTAATTTCTCGGTAAACCTGAACGTTCACAGCTTTTTAAATACCCCCTGAATTTTCTTCGACTTTTTGTGAATTTTTTGGTAGGGTTAACTCATTGTTTCATTGACGCTGAAGGTCTTAAACGAGTAAAACCAATCCGTGTAAAAAAAACCTGGGCGTACAAGAAAAGCAACGCATTTTTCACGCTAAACACCTTATAATCTAACACAGGATATACAAAATAATTGAACTAGTGAAAAGCGCATCATGGTTTGAACCTGTTTGAACTATTTTGAAACCAGTAGAAATTACCATCTCATTGGCAGAAAATGAATGGAATATTTAGGTATACTGGAAGTGGGAATGGGAAAAAGTATATCTTTGTCGTTTTTTTTAACGAATTACAACTGAAAACCCTTCTTTCACTCGAAACTTACGACCTATTTGTAAAAAAAAATTGACATTGACATTTCATTACTAGATATGAAATATAGCTACTAGATTTTTTATTCTTTATTAAAGTGATTTTTAAATAATTATAAAGATCATCACTGATAGTACACGTGTGAATTTTTTGTTCCGAATTTCATATGATTTTTTATTTTTTTAAACTTACTCACTCGACTCCGAGAATAAGTATCATGGGAAAATTGGATTAATGCATACCGTCGTCGGAGGTGACAATGGGTCTGGGGTGAGAATGAGCCAGCGTCCTCGCCGACAGTCTGGAGGTCGGAAAAAATCGTTCAAAAAGGTCTCTTATAATTCAGTTTTCTTGTTCTCAGATACACTAAATCTAATCTTCAATTTTATGTAGCTGAAACAGTGACCCATTCTCATCACCATTTGAATCACTGTTTCCTTCGAAGACGGTACCTTATAACACAGAACAGACATGGAGGCTCGAACAAAATTTCTAGATTGCTAATGATACTATTGATTGATTGTACATCATTTGATCTGTACATCATTTACCCCATTTACCCTATACACATTGGCAGAGCCAGAGTTCTGGTAATGGTAATGGTGGGGGAACCAATAACTTCAATACACATCAAGTCTCACTGGCATATAAAAACACAGATTTCACTTTAGATTAGGAAATATTTGAAATTTAGTGCGTTGGCTAATCTGATTGGATCTTTATATGTTCCGTAAACTCGCAAAAACAGCCTTAGCCTTCTTGATCCGTGCTCTTATGCTTAGTTTCGCCGTCCGAAACTAAGTGGCTGCCAAATATTGAATGTTTTTGACGAAGGATTTCTCGACATTTTTAATTTTCTCCAAGAATTCTATAAAAAAAAACTCCTACAGGGAAAGCCCTCCGTGATGTCTATGATAACTTTGGAGATTCCGGAATTTACTTTAGAAATTTCTTTACGAAATTTTTTGGAACTTCTTTTTGGGAATTTCTTTGGAAAATCCTTCAAAAAAATCGGAAATATCTTTGTAAAATATTGCAATTCGATAAGAAATTCCTATGAAATTAATATACTTCCCCCATTCGCATATATGCCAGTCTCATGCCGTTTTTGTCGCATACAGGTATAATAGCCATTGATGTTTCAAATCGCATGTTTCAAAAAATCTAATAATGATGTTTTACATTAGATGTTATTACACTTGTGCTGCGGAGTTCATCATTAGATAGATTACCGTGAAACAATTTAGTTAGGGTAAAACAGTGTTTGGTTCTGTGCAGCCAGGTTGTGCAAATTCTTAATGGAACTATTATGCGAGTACTTTTAATATTGAACGCACATGACTTTGTATTTTTGGACATACAAGATCAACACTATTCATTCCCGAGTAGACGATAATAGTTCAATAATATCAAATGTTGATAGGATAGCACAATAAGATATGAACATGATTGATATAAGAGATAAACGATCAGACGATAATATCAATATTTTGCACTAAAATATCATGAGAAGACCAACTTATGCTATTTGTAATAAGTGATCAATATCATGTGCCATTAGTTATTATAGGTTCTTATTCATAGCATATCTTGATATTTTAATGATATTTCGGTGTAATTTTTTGATATATTTGCCTGTTCTTTTATCTCTCATATCAATTAAGTCCACATCATGTTTTATTATTCTGTTCATGGCTTCTGCCCGGGTTGGGTTAACTCAAAAGTGATGAAAAGTGAAATTTTACTGTTATGTGAGTGGGGCAGTATAGGAGTTTCGATGAAAATTTATTTAGGAATCCTTTCTGAAATTTCTTTATAAATGCTTTTGGATTCTTTCAATTAATTTAGTATTTGTATTTGGTGAAATTCCAGAAAACTTCTTGATGAATTGTTCCAGAAATTTCTTGGAAATTACAGGAATTTCTTCAGAAAATAATTTGGAGATTTTTTTTACAATTTTTTTAAGACATTCCTTCGGAAATATTATCAAAATTGGCGTATATAATCAAATTTCAGAATAAACATTCAATTTGGTGGGTCACGTGCCCCATCACGCCCTAGCTCCATCAGTGCCTATACACTAGCGCCGTTAAATTATTGAATTGCAGACTAAACTTACTTCCATAATAATGGTTCTTATGTACTTACAAACCAAATGGATTTTTGTTTTTGTGAAGGCTGCCTCAAAAAATTGTCCTGTTCGAAAAAAATGAGCGGAAATCATTTTGTTGAATGGTTATTTGAGGAATACATGTTGGTTCGCTACCGATATTTGACTTGAGTAAAAAAGTCTTTGAGGTCATTGAATGTCTCATAAGACTGTCACTATAGAACGTCGTCAGTTGCATTTTAGTAAAAATTCTGCTGAGGCCTACTACACATGATGGTATAACTGCAAATATACATTACCAGATGACAGATGGTGTTATGTTGTTGCGTATTTGTATCAATGTGGTTCAGCTTCAGCATAAACACTAGCTGTATCTGCTGTTCAATATAGTAGATTTTCTAATTTACTTCCACACACACGAGGTGGAGAACAGCCTTGAAGAAATTTAAAGTAAATAACTAGAGTTTGGTATGGAGACATAATGAAAGCTCTTTTATTGTTTTGAACTGAAACCTATTAAATATTCCAAGCATTTTTTATCCGTATTTTACATCGATGAGATGCGTAGTTGGTGAGAACTACGCATGGTGAGA
Organism: Armigeres subalbatus; assembly: GCF_024139115.2. Classification (NCBI taxonomy): domain Eukaryota; kingdom Metazoa; phylum Arthropoda; class Insecta; order Diptera; family Culicidae; genus Armigeres; species Armigeres subalbatus. Next base: position 458,900,217 of record NC_085140.1, on the reverse strand, counting down.
ATGGGTGATATGTCCAAACAAGGAAATTAATTATACTTTAAATGTTGTGGCGCCATCTATATCAAACAGCACCACCGTTTTAGTACAGGTTCCCTGAAGACAAATTGGAAGAAGCACTCCGCACCCTATTTTAGAAATCTAAGACTTCCGTTTGATGCCAACATATTGAAAACCTATTGGAAAATGCATTTTTGCTATCACAATAATTAAATAATGTTCAATTTGTCATGCTATCAGAAATCTATGGTAAACTACGACGAGCAGCGATATCATTTGAACCTCGCTCCATATCTCCCATACCTAGGTAGGTATATTATTCTCCACCCGCATCGCTTGCTGTCCGTTGTATGTTGTACTGTTTGCCGGCGGACTGCGATGATTCAATTTTTCTATCATCATCGCCACTCATCGCCATTCATCATCGCATCCGATCGCAAATCTCCAAATTCTGTTGGATCATAGCTATGAGTATTCCCGCTTTTGACGGAAACTGAGTAAAATTTCCATGAGAAAAAAAGAGATAGCAATACAATTTTACTCAGTATCTGAGTAAGTGAAAGTTAGAGTGGAGATACATCGAGGCCGATGCAAAAGCAGTACGAACAGTACAACACTTTTGCACACACCGGAGTCACTCACCACATACACGGAAGCTTTCATTTACCCATTAATGGGTACTTCCGTACCCATTTCAAACAAAAGCGGCATAACTCATTTAATGAGTAAATCGCATGGGTACTCCCATTGAACTTCAAAAAATGGGTCAATTCCACACACTTAAAATTCTAAGTTTACCGTTGGCCGAGAATCCAACAGCCGAGATATTGGTAATAATTTCGACGAATTTCGGTAAAACTTTTACCGAGATTTCGGTAAACTTTACCGAGTGATCGGTAATCGTTACCGAGATCTCGGCAAAAAATCAACTTTGCCGAATTTCGGCAAAATGTTGACGAAATTTCGGTAAAGAAATTACCGAATTTCAGTGAAAAATATCACCAAGATCTCGGCTGTTGGAATCTCGGCAAAAATTTTGCCGAGGTCTACAAAATAATTTAAGTGTGCACCCCTTGTTTCGCTGCCGTAAATGTATGAAATTTACCCATTTTTTTTGAACATTTTGTTTCTGGATTTTCAATTTATCGCAATATCTTGGAGAGAATTTGAAGAAAATATCAAACACCAAGGTTTGTCCGAACAACAATGTTTATTTTATATAAATATGAGATTTACACAGCATCCGCATCAACTTCACTATTTTACGTTGAATATTTGGTTTCATCATCCTTCTGGAATCATGGTAAAGGGGATGTGCTAATAAACACTATGAATCACTCGGTTCCGTCGATATTCCGTGTTAAATTGTTATATACACAATTCAATCTAAATTCATCGCCTCGGTGGACCGCTGGACTTGCTGAAGGTGAAGTGTCCTGATCGGCTACTTTTGCTTCATCCATAGTGGATTTCTGTAATTGAAACATATGTCCTTTTTTCTTCAACTATTCCAGCTGCCAATAATAAACACTTACCTTGTCCTGATAGTCCAGCGTTGTAATTGCCTCATAATTGAATTTAAATTAGTTTTCTCGTATAATTTGATCGTTTTTCTTCTGCCGCAGAAAACAGGCAAAATGGCTGCCTTTATTTTTCAACTTTTGGAAGGGTACGATTTACCCATTATTTATTATCAGAAAACATTCTGAACAATGGGGTAAAAGTACACTATTCGTGGTGAAAAAAATTTACCCATTTTTTGACATATCAGTGTTGATGCAAATAATGGGTATATGAAACCCTTTAAATGGGTATTCGCAAATGTCCGTGTAGTGATGAATCAAACCCGAAGCTAATGCAGTACGAATAAATACGAAACATATTCGTGGATTCACTCGTCAGCTTGGGGAAGATGTATTTTGTGCGGTTCATTCGGGATGCATCATTTATCGTTCTTTTCCGATTCCGTTCGCAAAGTATGAGTGAATGCGAGATACTTGATGCGATTTCCAGTAACCTTGAATGAGAGAAATTCTTCAAAGTTATATGTTGTTTAAAATTGGCCCATTCTCACCCCCCACAGGGGGTGACATTGGACCACATACAATAAAGTTCACCGGTGACGATGCAACGATTCAATCGTTCATTAAAAATAATTGCCTACATTACGGCTTTTACCAACTATGTATGGCAAATCAACCAAAAGCTTGGCCCAATCTCACCCCTTTTTAGCATGCATTGCTCGTTGCTACGAAAAAAACAAGACCGCTAAATAAATATTCATTATAATTCGATAAAACAACAACAGATTATCGTAACATGATCACCAGGTATCCATTGATCTAAAATTTAGTTATGCAATAGATTTGTGGGGCATTACTGACACTATTTTAATACGGGTTCATTCGATCAATAGTTTTAAATTCAAATTCCAAGCATTATGGTACGAGCACAATTATGGACGTGAATTTTAATATAATTTCGAACCGTTTGAAGTTTTGATCAAAATTCGTAACAGTTTCTGAGATATTAGAAGTTGAAACATTTTTCGTTTTTGGCCCAATCTTACCCCCTAGGCCCAATGTCACCCCGAACGACGGTATGTCGCATAGTGTGGTTGTTATCCATTCATCTGATGTGCGAAAGCAGGTATGTTCATTCAGAAAACTCTTTTATTGGGCAAAAGAAAAACTCTAGCACAGCCAGCCTGCATAAGTCAACGAAACATGGCTGCTAAAAAACCGAGTCAAAGTGATTTTTCACGCAAGATAATTTCTTTTAATAGTTTAAGAAGTGTATAAATTTAGAGTTATGAAGCAGATATATGTTTGATACACTTTTCTAAAGAAGCAGTGGTTAATATCTTCCTACAAATCGACGTATTATCGCTGAAATATTGATTAATTTGCGTGATGAGCCAATGTTACATCCAGGCCCAACATTACCGCCGGTTACCCTATATAATAAAAATGAAATGGTCTGTGTTCATATTCGCATAACTCGAAAACGGCTAGATGGATTTTCTTCATTCCTTCAGCAGATATGTTCTTTAATGTTTCCAACGGGTTCATATGATAATTCATCATGCAAAAATCACAAGTTAGGTTGAATAAATCGTGAAAAACAAAAATTAAGATTTATATGGAATGCATGGGCAGTTCGACTGCCGAGTCGACTAGAATTATAATAATGATAATAAAAATGGAAATATGGAAATTATAATAATGATAATAAAGGATAAAGGAAATTATAATAATGATAACAAAGCGTGCTAAAGGTTGTACGGCAGGTAAAAATAATGTTGTCATACACTGCTACACACATGCGTACGTATTTAAGAATTCTTTCAGTTTTATTCATAATTAGTTAAAATGTGGCAAAATACTACTAAAAATTCCTTGATTTTTAACTCCACAAAATACGTCATGCTAATGTACTTCACGCTATGAAAAATGTTTAACGAAATCAAGACTTTGTCATGCACACGTCGAGATTTTTAGATATACCTCTATAAATGTCGTAACATCAATGATTTTGAGCATTTTGGAACAGCCATCGTTAACCCTATAAGAATAATTACTAGTCAATCAAGGTCCAAAATGGATCACAAACATCTAATCTTTCGAAATGTGGTGCATTTTGAGTAAGTTAAACATAATAAGTGTGAAGTGTGATTTATCTACAATTTTAGTAAGTGAAAGTTATTTACAAATATGTTTTATGCAAGCCACCTTCGAAGACTTGTATACAAGCCTGGTTATTTTCTGCGAACGGTTTTGAGAGGAAAGTAACACGAATTCAATATAATAGTTTGTCCAAGCAAAAAAAAAAAAAATGTTTTCATTGAAGTAAGTTCTATTGAATGTAAATATGATATTGTTTTTCCTCTGGCGCGATAAATTTTCAATAATTGCTCAAGTGATATGGTGTATTTACTGTCAATTGAAGCTCCTTTATTATGTTCATTCGAATAAAGCAAGTACGAGAACTGTACGCAGTTCTATATATTTTGATTATTCCTGCTATTGACGTAGGACTTACGTCTCTCTTTACTATACCGGGTGTCATTCCAAAATATTCAAATCGACCGCGTTACGCTGTGTTGAAAGATTTTAAACGTTAATAGCGTTCGTCTCAATGGACGAATTTCTGCGGTAAGCCACTCAATCGACAGATTTCAAGCATGCCTTTCATGTCCATGCTTGATAAGACCCGAAAAACTTGTTTCAATAGGCATGAAACTGTTTTCAATGAAAAACATTGAGATTAAGGGAACCTATAAATATGGGTACCGCATAATTCTTGCATCATTCCATTACCACGTTCTCATTGGTGCAGACACCAACGAATGAGCAGCCTCTGGTTCTGCCGAGAAGCCATAAAGTAGCGCAACGCAATTTTTTCCTTTCATTCTGACCGGGACAAGCGAAGCAACCGCATCATCGACTGAACAGCACTCACATTTTTTAGCAGGGAATGAAGTCTGCACCGACCGCTTTTTCGGCTCGACACCATCGAAGCCACCATCATCAGCCGAAACCTAGTCAGTACAGCAGCAGTCCACCCTACAGACCCGACAAAGCAGCAATGCTGAGCAGATACCGGCAGCAGCAGCAGAGTCGAGCCGAGACCGGCCGGCATCGGTGATGAGCCGAGACAGGCTGAAGAAAAGCCACATGATGCAGCATGTATGTCCAAAAACAAACGGTTCTTCAGAGAGCCAATAATAGAGATCAATATCAAAGCTTTCAATACCCTTCGGGATAGAAATTGTACTTGGGTGCCAAATCCAATATTCTAGTGATAAAATTTTATGCGTGATTTTCATAAATAGCGTCAAAACTAACAGTGGATAATTTTTCTGATTTAACCGCGAAGTGGACGAAGGACTTCGCTTGACCATGCCTAAAAAAACATAAGATGTCCAAATCTCTCACATAATATTTGGATATTTGGATTAAAAAAAACACCGATAACAGCTCAAACATTAATAAACTATCAATCGATTTTTCATCAAATGTTGGATTTTTTGGCATTGATCAAGAAATATCTAGATAAACATTGTTTGATAGTGACCGCACACAAAGCGAACGTGACTGAATGATCGTCCCATGTTACCAATTCTAAATCTTATCACCCGAAATCCCATGTTCGGGTGTTTCCTTCCATCTACTACGACCAATGTTGTCTCAGAAAAGAACACGTACTTCTCACCTGAACTGCAATTCTAAGCTCGCTTGCTCGGCTTATTGGCCTGTATCAAGCGAAAAGTCCCGTTAGGAAATAGACGCCAGTAGCGAGCAACAAGTCCTTCTCGAACGCGTTGATGATGATGACGCTTTGGCTGACAAAGAAGCGGGATACAAGACACTGGCTGATTGGCCCACCAATTGGGAAGCAGAGAAGATTCAAAATAAGGTATAAAAGAAAAGTGCATTCGCTCGAAGAGCATTCAGTCTTTTTTATACCACCACTAGAAATTCGCGGTTATTTGAAAAGATCGTTTTCTTACTTTTTGGACTTAGCCGAAGCAAACAGCCTTTTTCAAGGCTCTAAGAGTTAAAAATAATGTTCTCCTTCAGTCGCTATCGCACGGATTAGGAGGCCCTACAACCCAGGCAGTCCTTCAGTGGGAAGGTTGCCACTGTCGAGGCTAATATTCCGTGACCGGACAGATACTTCCTGAATTGTTTTTGATGATTCTTGTTCGAGGTAGATTTGATTTCTGTGTCGGTTTGATGAGAAGATTTTGCCAAGGAATGGTATGCAACGCCGATTCGGGTATTGATTATTTAATTTGCAGAAAATTATTTTGACTTTTAATTGGATATTTTCACCTGTCATAAGACAGTTTGAACAATCCCATTGAATTCCACCCTTAATTGTATCCTGACAGATACGCTTCGACCTAACAATAAGGCCGTCTTCAGTGTCTTGTGCTTGACTCGACCGGAAGAAAATGATCCGCCGACATATTTTATACTATGCGCTAGAGCACTAATAATTTATCTGGGTACTTATCTTACTACGGTGTATTTCTACTCAACAATGCATAGTAGCAGAGTATAAACTTGAAGAGCCAGGAGCTACCATTTTGTAGATCTTTATTCAACCTTCGCGTTTGTATTTCTCCCGGTGATTCCAAGCTCTCAGCAACATCAAGTTTCCACGGAGAGAACATTTCTTAAAATTTAATGTTTGATGTCGTAATTGAATGATTTTCTGATATACATATTCAGCTACCTTAGACCTAAACTCATAATTTAATCCCTTATCAGTTCCCTCTTAGCCTTACTTACTTCATTTTGCTGAACCTTGTGCTGATCTTTTGTTGTTCATATACTTTTTATCACACTGTGAGCAATTAATTTGATAAACCCCAATTCTTCCTTTGTTTCTACTCCTATCGCTGGCAGACAGCTTAGTGTCTTCAGTGGTTACTTCTGCTGCAGAATACTAAATCGATGCCGAATTTCCTCAGTCGATGGCAACAGCTGGTGCGGGTGATGTGTCGATCATGGGGACCATTGCCTCACTGGCGGTTCATCGATCGGTATTATGATGTTATCAGTTCGTTTTCCGTAGAGTTCCTCTGCTTCTTGGTGATGATTACTTGTGTTGTTTTCTTTCCTTGTGTCATTGATCCTCGCTGTTTCCAAGATGTATTTGTGGCTCTTCGTTTCCTTCTTCGCTCAGAATCGTCTGCATCCTATGG